>NC_135971.1:4524574-4697275 GCF_053455715.1 Rhinoraja longicauda | reverse complement strand
GAGAAGGTATTTCTTTAGGGCGGTGAATCTGTGGGATTCTTTGCCACAGACGGCCTGTGGAGGCCACAAGTCAGTGGATATATTTAAGGCAGAGACAGATAGATTATTGATTAGTTATGGGGAGAAGGCAGGAGAATGGGGTTAGGAGGGAGAGATTGATCAGCCATCATTGAATGGTGGCGTAGACTTGATGGGCCGAATGGCCTATCACTTCTGCTCCTATCACTTATCTACATACTAAAACTCTCGTTTGTTTGTTTGTTTGTTCCTGAATTACAGCCAAAACGGTACACGATAGTGCGGACAATTTTAGGCCCACATCGTCCCTTTGGTGCTAATGGAAGAAATGTCATTGAAAATATTGTTATATTTTTTAAGTTATTCACATTTTAAAGTTTAAATCTATCTCCTAGGGGGGGTGGGGGCGAGGAGGAGGGTGCTGCACCAATGCAGGAGAGGTTTGGGCCCAACAGGTCCACTTGGTCCAGTGAACTTTAAACAGTTAATTTTTCCTGCAAATAAATCTACACTGGGTTAGTTTCGTGTACAGTGAAAAAGCATTTTTGTTGTGTGCTATCCAGCAGTGGAAAGACTATACATGACTACCAACAAGCTATGTACAGTGTACAGATACAGGATTAAGGGAATAACATTTAGTGCAAGATAAAGTCAGATTAAAGATAGTCCGAGGGTCTCCAGTGAGGTAGATGGGAGGTCAGGACCGCTCTCTGGTTGGTGATAGGATGGTTCAGTTGCCTGATAACAGCCGGGAAGAAACTGCCCTGAATCTGGAGGTGTGACGTATTCAGGCTCCTGTGCCTTCTTCCGATGGTGCAGCGAGATGAGAGTGTGGCCAGGGTGGTGTGGGTCAGTGAGAGTGTGGCCAGGGTGGTGTGGGTCAGTGAGAGTGTGGCCAGGGGTGGTGTGGGTCAGTGACAGTGTGGCCAGGGTGGTGTGGGTAAGTGAGAGTGTGGCCAGGGTGGTGTGGGTCAGTGAGAGTGTGGCCAGGGTGGTGTGGGTCAGTGAGAGTGTGGCCAGGGTGGTGTGGGTCAGTGAGAGTGTGGCCAGGGTGGTGGTGGGGTCAGTGAGAGTGTGGCCAGGGTGGTGTGGGTCAGTGAGAGTGTGGCCAGGGTGGTGTGGGTCAGTGAGAGTGTGGCCAGGGGTGGTGTGGGTCTCTGATGATGCTGGCTGCCTTCTAGAGGCAGCTCCTCCTGTAGATCCTTCGATGGTGGGGAGGTGAGTACCGTGATGGACCGGGCGATGTGGGGAGGTCAGTACCTGTGATGGACCGGGCAGTGTCCACCACTCTCTGTAGTCTCCTTCGTTCCTGGGTGTTGAGTTGCTGAAGCTGGTCGTGATGCAGCCAGTCAGTGTGCACTCTACTGTACACCTGTGGGTGTCTGATAGAGTTGACACAGGACAGGTACATGCACACTGCCCGGTCCATCACTGGTACCGACACAGGGCAGGTACATGGCCCGGTCCATCACAGGTACTGACACAGGGCAGGTACATGGACAGGTACTGACGCAGGTACTGTCACAGGGCAGGTAAATGGCCCGGTCCATCACAGGTACCGACATAGGACAGGTACATGGACAGGTACTGACACAGGTACCGACATAGGGCAGGTACATGCACACGGCCTGGTCCATCACTGGTACCGACACAGGGCAGGTAAATGGTCCAGTCCATCACAGGTACTGACATAGGACAGGTACATGGACAGGTACCAACATAGGGCAGGTACATGCACACTGCCCGGTCCATCACAGGTACTGGACACGGGGCAGGTACATGGACAGGTACTGACACAGACCAGGTACATGGACAGGTGATGACACAGGGCATGTACATGGACAGGTGATGACACAGGGCAGGTACATGGACAGGTACTGACACAGGTACTGACACAGGTACTGTCACAGACCAGAAGCATGGACAGGTGATGACACAGGGCAGGTACATGGACAGGTGATGACACAGACCAGGTACACGGACAGGTGATGACAGAGACCAGGTACATGGACAGGTGATGACACAGACCAGGTACATGGACAGGTGATGACACAGGGCAGGTACATGGACAGGTGATGACACAGAGCAGGTACATGGACAGGTGATGACACAGGGCAGGTACATGGACAGGTGATGACACAGAGCAGGTGTCCACAGAACAACCATCAACACTTCAGTACTTGTCCACATCTGACCTTGGTCACTGTTCTATTAACAGCCAGAATTCGCCTTCCTGAGCCTCCCTGTCCACTTCTCCTCTCAAGAGTCGAGTCAAGAGCGTTTTATTGTCATGTGTCCCAGATAGAACAATGACATTGTTACTTGCTGCAGCACAACAGAAAATACAACAACAACAACAACAGAATATGTAAACAGATCGCACCTTGCTCTCCATCAGAGACTGGGTAGAGTGCTGCTTCACAGCGCCAGAGACCCAGGTTCAATCCACACTGCTGGTGTCGTTTGTGCAGAATTTGTACGCTCTCCCTGCGGGATTTCTCCTGATTAACATGGACACATAGAAACATAGAAATAGGTGCAGGAGGAGGCTATTTAGTCCATCGAGCCAGCACCGCCATTCATTGTGATCATGGCTGATCATCCACAATCAGTAACCCGTGCCTGCCTTCTCCCCATATCCTTGATTCCACTAGCCCCGAGAGCTCTGTCTAACTCTCTCTTAAATCCATCCAGTGAATAGGCCTCCACTGCCCTTTGTGGCAGAGAATTCCACAAATCCACAACTCTCTGGGGGAAAAAGTTTCTTCTCACCTCAGTTTTAAACGGCATCACCTTTTGTTCTTAGACTGTGTGGCTCCTGTTCTGGACTCCCCCAACATTGGGATCATTTTTCCTGCATCTAGCTTCTCCAGTCCTTTTATAATTTTATAAGTCTCTATAAGATCAACTCTCATCCTCCAAACTACAGCGAATACAAGCCCAGTCTTTCCAATCTTTCCTCATATGACAGTCCAGCCATCCCGGGGATTAACCTAGTGAACCTACGCTGCACTGCCTCAATAGCAAGGATGTCCTTCCTTAAATTTGGAGACCAAAAAATGCACACAATACTCCAGATGTGGTCTCACCAGGGCCCTGTACAACTGCAGAAGTACCTCTTTGCTCTTATACTCAAATCCTCTCGTTATGAAGGCCATCAGCTTTCTTCACTGCCTGCTGTACCTGCGCGCCAACGTTCAGTTTCTTTCCACACTTCAAAGACGGACAGGAGTGTTTGCTAATTGCCTTTGGTAAAGTTGTAAATGATGGCGAGTATTTGGGATGGTGTTAGTGCGCTGGTCGGTGTGGGCTCGGAGGGCCAGTTTTCCGCGCTGTATCTCCAAAGTGTAAAGACCGCTCTCCACATATCTCCAGAGGTGGAAGGGCCAATCACTGCGTGTACACTCCAAACAAATATCTCAGCATGTATTTGATGATGTGAAATAATTTAAATCAGTTCAACCCTCTGTGGTACAGAGTTGGTTTAGTTTACACACCCTGGGGGCGTGGGTTACAATGTTAATTCTGTAAAATGTCCTCTCCAACACAGCAGTGCTGACAGTCCCCGCGCCCTGACCTGCCCTCCCCCCTCCCCGGTCCGCAGGGAATCGGCCGCAGGTCGGGCAGCGTCTGTGGGGCAGTGAGACGGTCAGGGCCCTGGCGGTCGGGACCCTGCCTGATGCACCGCTCCTGCCCAGGGTCACACATCACACCCACCGACTCTCATTGACCCACCCCCCTTCACCCTGCCCCTCTCTCCCTTCCTCCGTGGAACTCATCTCCCATCCCACGTCCCACGTTTCCTTTTATCCCCCCCCACCCGCCACCCATCCCCACCTCTACCTTCCCCACCCCCCCCCCCCTCTCACCTCACCCCCTGCTTCTCTCCCTCACTTCCCCTCCCCTTCTCCTCCCCCTCCACCCCCCCCCCCCTCCCACCCCCTCCCCCCCTTACCACCTCCCCTCCCCCCACCACCCTCCCCCCGCCAACTCCCGTCCCCCCCCACCACCTCCCCCTTCCCCCCGCCAACTCCCCCCCTCCCACCACCTCCCCCCCGCTCTACCACCTCCCACCCCCCTCTCCCCCGCCATCTCCCCTCCCCCCCCGCCAACTCCCCCCCCTCCCACCACCTCCCCACCCCCCCTTACCACCTCCCCTCCCCCCCCCACCTCCCGCACCCCCGCCACCTCGCTCCCGCCACCTCCCTCCCCACCACCCCCTCCCCACCACCTCCCCTCCCCCACCCACCTCCCCCTCCCCCCCCCCTCCCCTCCCCCCCACCTCCCCTCCCCCCCACACCCCCCCTCCACCTCCCCCCCGCCGCCACCCCCCCCTCCCGACTACCACCCCCCCCTTCTCACCTCACCCCTGCTTCTCCCTCTCACCCCCACCCCTCTCCAGGCCCAGGCTTACAGGACAGGCAGCAGGTGTTAAATAAATCCTGTTTTAAAATACAAAGAGCATTTTACAAATCATCACAAGCTGCACAAAAAACGTGCAGAACAGACATCCACTGGATCAGTAACCAGACTTTGTATAAATTACAGGTTCCCAAAGAGCAACAACAGACAATAGTCAATAGGTGCAGGTGGAGACCATTCGGCCCTTGGAGCCAGCACTGCCATTCGATGTGATCATGGCTGATCATTCTTAATCAGTACCCCCGTTCCTGCCTTCTCCCCCGACAGCACGGACAAAATGTGAACTGTTCCATGTTCCACAAGGATCTTGTCGTAAACTTTGGGATCTGGGACCATGGACACATCTGGTCACATCTGCCACAGAGACGGGACAGCAGCAAACCCGTTCCCCGACACCCAGACACGGGGTGCTCTGTCAACCCCCCGCGTACAGCGGTCCCCACTCTGCAACTCTCCCCGTCCCACAACAGAGGGGGGAGAGAGAGGGGGGAGAGAGAGGGGTGGAGAGGAGAGGGGGGAGAGAGAGGGGGGAGAGAGAGAGAGAGACGGAGGGAGAGGGGGGAGAGAGAGAGAGTCCTGTGTTAGTGACTGGGCATTGCGGCATCCCGTTCACTGCCGGGGCAGCGTGACCCCACAATGTTAGACGGGAGAGAGGGGAGGGGACGGGGCAGGGAGACGGGGGGGGGAAGGGGAAGAGAGGTGGCGACCGAGAGGGGAGGGGGGGGGGAGACGGAGAGAGCGGGAAGGAAAGGAAGGGGGGGCGGAGAGGGGGGGAATGGGACGGGATGGAGAGAGGAGACGGGACGGAGATGGGGGGAGGGTGGGGCAACGAGGTGAGAGGGGGGAGGGGCGGTGAGGGGGGGGAGGGGCGTGGACAGAGAGGGGAGACGGGGATACTCACGGCAAGGTGTGGGGATTGCTGCAGAGATACGATGCCCAGACTCCCAGTACGGCTAGAACGAGAAGGATCTCGGCGGGAATGATCGCCCAACGACACCTGGACCCTGGAGGAGACAGACCCACACAGCCGTGAAAATGGAGCTTCGTTTAGAGACACAGCGCGGAAACAGGCCCCTTCAGCGAGGCTTGTATACACTGCAATTTAGAAGGATGAGAGGGGATCTTATCGAAACGTATAAGATTATTAAGGGGTTGGACACGTTAGAGGCAGGAAGCATGTTCCCTATGTTGGGGGAGTCCAGAACCAGGGGCCACACAGTTTAAGAATAAGGGGTAGGCCATTGAGAACTGAGATGAGGAAAAACCTTCTCAGTCAGAGAGTTGTGAATCTGTGGAATTCTCTGCCTCAGATGGCAGTGGAGGCCAATTCTCTGAATGCATTCAAGAGAGAGCTAGACAGAGCTCTTAAGGATAGCGGAGTCAGGGGGTATGGGGAGAAGGCAGGAACGTGGTACTGATTGAGAATGATCAGCCATGATCACATTGAATGGCGGTGCTGCTCGAAGGGCCGAATGGCCTCCTCCTGCACCGATTGTCTATTGGCCCATTGAGTACACTAGTCTTTCCAATCTTTCCTCATATGACAGTCCCGCCATCCCAGGGATCAATCTCGTGAACCGACGCTGCACAGCCTCAATTACAAGGATGTCCTTCCTCAAATTATGAGACCAACACTGGACCACAATACTCCAGGTGTGGTCTCACCAGGGCCCTGTACAACTGCAGAAGGACCTCTTTACTCCTATACTGAAATCCTCTTGCTATGAAGGCCAACATGCCATTAGCTTTCTTCACTGCCTGCTGCACCTGCACGCCAACTTTCAGTGACTGGTGTACAAGGACACCCAGGTCTCGCTGCACCTCCCACTTACCTAACCTAACTCCATTGAGATAATAATCTGCCTCCTTGTTTTTGCCACCAAAGTGGATAACCTCACATTTATCTATATTATACTGCATCTGCCCACCCACTCAAACCTGTCCAGGTCACCCTGCAACCTCCTAACACGCTATCGTGTACCCTTTTCACCGTAGATCAGGAACAAACAAACAAGAGTTTTAGTATATAGATTAATTAATTAAGAAAGAGATCAATAAAGATATATAATAAATTTATGTGGGGGTTCCCTGAGACATGAAAATTATTTCCAGGGTTCTGCTGAGAAATGCTGGAATGTAGGGAGAGGGACCATGTTCAGGCAGGGGGAGGCAGTTTGCCTGAGCATCATGTTCGGTACAAACATTTGGGGCGGCACGGTAGCGCAGCGGTAGAGTTGCTGCTTTACAGCGAATGCAGCGCCGGAGACTCAGGTTCGATCCTGACTACGGGTGCTGCACTGTAAGGAGTTTGTACGTTCTCCCCGTGACCTGCGTGGGTTTGCTCCGAGACCTTCGGTTTCCTCCCACACTCCAAAGACGTACAGGTATGTAGGTTAATTGGCTGGGTAAATGTAAAAAAAAAAATTAAAAAATTGTCCCTAGTGGGTGTAGGATAGTGTTAATGTACGGGGATCGCTGGGCGGCACGGACTTGGAGGGCCGAAAAGGCCTGTTTCCGGCTGTATATATATGATATGATATGATATGATATTATTCCCTGTGCTGTTTTCTGGGGTCTGTTGGCCATGGGGGCACCCGCCTTGAACTAAGGGGGAGCTCAGATGGAATGTATCAATAATGGTTTGTGTAAAATGGAATCATTTGTAACTTTTCCGGCGCCCTTTATGTGGCGATTCTTTGCATACCTTGCGTGCGAACAAGAAAAAATATATATACCACTGCGCCTTGTCAGATGTGACAAGGAAGTATTCATTCACGGAGAGTGCCGTGTGCAGGCGGGTGGGACAAGGCCAGAATTACCCCACCGGGTTAGCATGGGCCGTGTGGGCCGAAGGGCCAGTCTGGGTGCTGTGCAACTCTCCACGCCGCTACTCACCGACCACGAGCAGCTCAAAGTGCACCACGTCATGGTTCCTCAGCTCCCTGCCATAGTAGTTTGTCTCTATCTCGTAGGTCCCCTGGTCACAGGGTCCCACTGCTCGATAACCGTCCAGTCGGAAGCGGACTCTGTCCCTGTAGGACGGGTGGATCCAGGACGGACTCTCCGGGCTGTAAGACTTCCAATCAAGGATCGGCAGGTCGGGATGGACACGCCACATCGACAACCCTGATCTTCTCGTGGCTGTGGGGCTGGACGGGGAACCTCACCGTCCTACCCATGGGGACAATGGTGACCGAGCCCACGGTGGCCGAAGTTCTTGTTCCGCACAGAGCCTCAGTGTGGAGACCTGCAACACAACAAGATCATAGAATTTTTCGAGGATGTAACCAGTAGAGCGGATAAGGGAGAACCAGTCGATGTGTTATATCTGGACTTCCAGAAGGCCTTCGACAAGGTCCCACATAGGAGATTGGGGTACAAACTTAAAGCACACGGTATTGGGGGTTCAGTGTTGATGTGGATAGAGAATTGGTTGGCGGAAAGGAAGCAAAGAGTAGGAATAAACTGGTCCTTTTCGGAATGGCAGGCAGTGACTAGTGGGGTACCGCAAGCTCAGTGCTGGGACCCCAGTTATTTACAAATATATATCAATGATTTGGGA
Source organism: Rhinoraja longicauda (assembly GCF_053455715.1). Taxonomy (NCBI): domain Eukaryota; kingdom Metazoa; phylum Chordata; class Chondrichthyes; order Rajiformes; family Arhynchobatidae; genus Rhinoraja; species Rhinoraja longicauda. Next base: position 4,689,273 of record NC_135971.1, on the reverse strand, counting down.
CGAGGGAATTGAATGCAAACATCTCTACGTTTGCGGATGACATGAAGCTGGGTGGCAGTGTTAGCTGCGAGGGGATGCTAGGAGGCTGCAGAGTGACTTGGATAGATTAGGCGAGTGGGCAAATGCATGGCAGATGCAATATAATGTGGATAAATGTGAGGTTATCCACTTTGGCGGCAAGAACAGGAAAGCAGAGTATTACCTGAATGGTGACCAATTAGGAAAAGGGGAGATGCAACGTGACCTGGGTGTCATTGTGCACCAGTCATTGAAAGCAAGCGTGCAGGTGCAGCAGGCAGTGAAGAAAGCGAATGGTATGTTGGCATTCATAGCGAGGGGATTTGAGTATAGGAGCAGGGAGGTTCTGCTGCAGTTGTACAGGGCCTTGGTGAGACCGCACCTGGAGTATTGTGTACAGTTTTGGTCTCCTAATCTGAAGAAAGACATTCTAGCCTTAGAGGGAGTACAGAGAAGGTTCACCAGATTGATCCCTGGATGGCAGGACTTTCATATGAAGAACGATTGGATAGACAAGGCTTATACTCGCTGGAATTTAGAAGACTGAGGGGGGATCTTATAGAAACACATAAAATTCTTAAGGGGTTGGAGAGCCTAGATTCGGGAAGATTGTTCCCGATGTTGGGGAAGTCCAGAACCAGGGTCACAGCTTAAGGATAAGGGGGAAGTCTTTTAGGACCGAGATGAGAAAACATTTCTTCACACAGAGAGTGGTGAGTCTGTGGAATTCTCTGCCACAGAAGGTAGTTGAGGCAGTTCATTGGCTATATTTAAGAGGGAGTTAGATGTGGCCCTTGTGGCTAAAGGGATCAGGGGGTATGGAGAGAAGGCAGGTACGGGATACTGAGTTGGATGATCAGCCATGATCATATTGAATGGCGGTGCAGGCTCGAAGGGCCGAATGGCCTACTCCTGCACCTATTTCTATGTTTCTATGTCATTGTACCTGCCAGCTTCATCACCCACAGAAAACATTGCCCCTCACATTCCCATTGAACCTGACCCCCCTCTTTCCCAGTAACCGTGTGTTTGTGTTGTCATTTGTAAGCGGAACACCAAGGCACATTCCTTGAATGTGCACATACTTGGCCAATAAACTTATTCATTCATTCATGAAAAGGTGAAGCTGAAGGTGAAAGGAGTCAGAAAGGGTGTCAGATGAGGAGAGTATTGAAATGTGAAGCTGCAGGGAGGGGTATGGATACGAGAGTCAGTCTGAAGAAGGTTCTCGACTCAAAACATCATCTATTCCTTTTCTCCACAGATGCTGCCTGACCAGCTGAGTTACTCCAGCACTCTGTGAAACGTCACCTATCAATGTTCTCCACAGATGGTGCCTGACCCGCTGAGTTACTCCAGCACTCTGTGAAACGTCACCTATCCATGTTCTCCACAGATGCTGCCTGACCCGCTGAGTTACCTCAGCACTCTGTGAAACGTCACCTATCCATGTTCTCCACAGATGCTGCCTGACCCGCTGAGTTACTCCAGCTTATTGCGTCTACACTCTTGTTTAAGACCACCACACCCTGGGGGAAAAGGCCTGTGACCATCCACATTACCAACGCCCCCTCAAGGTTTTAGACAATAGACAATAGGTGCAGGAGGAGGCCATTCGGCCCTACGAGCCAGCACCGCCATTCAATGTGATCATGGCTGATCATTCTCAATCAGTACCCCGTTCCTGCCCTTCTCCCCATACCCCCTGACTCCACTATCCTTAAGAGCTCTATCTAGCTCTGTCTTGAATGTATTCAGAGAATTGGCCTCCACTGCCCTCTGAGGCAGAGAATTCCACAGATTCACAACCTCTCTGACTGAAAAAGTTTTTCCTCATCTCTGTTCTAAATGGCCTACACTTATTCTTAAACTGTGGCCCCTGGTTCTGGACTCCCCCGACATTGGAACATGTTTCCTGCCTCTAATGTGTCCAACCTCTTAATAATCTTATACGTTTCGATAAGATCCCTCTCATCCTTCTAAATTCCAGTGTATACAAGCCTAGTCGCACCAGTCTTTATACAAGCCTAGTCGCTCCAGTCTTTCAGCATATGACAGTCCCGCCATTCCGGGAATTAACCTGGTGAACCTACGCTGCACCGCACACACACCCCACACCCCCCCTCCCCCCCGCACACACCCCACACACACCCCCTCCGCACACACCCCACACACACACCCCACACCCCCCTCCCCCCCGCACACACCCCACACACACCCCTCCGCACACACCCCACACACACACCCCACACACACCCCTCCGCACACACCCCACACACACCACACACACCCCACACACACACACACCCCACACCCCCCACACACACACAACCCACACACACACCCCACACAGACACACCCCACAGAAACACCCCCCACACACACACCCCACACACACACCCCACACACACCACCCCACACACACCCCTCCGCACACACCCCACACACACACCCCACACACACACCCACACACACCCCTCCGCACACACCCCACACACACCACACACACACCCCCACACACACGCACCCCACACCCCCCACACACACACACCCCACACACACACCCCCCACACACACACCCCCCCCACACACACACCCCACACACACACCCCACACACACCCCACACAGAAACACCACACAGAAACACCACACAGAAACACCACACACACCCCGAGTGAGTGAGTGAGTGAGAGGCCGACGTTGTTATTTATACTTTGTAATTAAAGTGTTTTTCTATAATTACCTTGTTGGAGTAAAGCGTGAAGTGAACGGGAGCTGAACAGTGAGCTGCTGCTGCTGCTGCTTTATCTGCACGTTCTGCCCTCCGACACACACACACACATCGTGCAGATAGGGGCGGTGGGTTGGATTGCGATCGAGCCTTGCGGTGGCGGAGGCGGTGGTTGCTGCTTGCTTTTTGCCCATAATCCTGTTGCAGTTATTCCTCTGATGATTTGTGTTGCTCATTTATTTTCTTCGTGCCTCGAACACCCACCCACACCCATGTCCCGCAGGTGGGGGGCTGCGGTGCTGCTGTAGCGCTGCTGCTATTGGTGCTGGTGTTGCTTTACTTCCTCCTCCTCCCCCCCCCCCCCACTCCTTATCCTCCCCGGCGCGGGAACGCGCATCCCGAAGGTGGGGGCTGCTGCCCAGAGGCGGGCACGCGCATCCCGCATGACGGCGAGAGGGGGATTCCCAGAGGCCTCTCCCCACACCCCCTGACTCCGCTATCCACCACCGCCATTCAATGTGATCATGGCTGATCATTCTCAATCAGTACCCCGTTCCTGCCTTCTCCCCGTACCCCCTGACTCCGCTATCCTTAAGAGCTCTATCCAGCTCTCTCTTGAATGTATTCAGAGAATTATTAATAATAATAATAATGCATTACATTTATATAGCGCTTTTCTAAACACTCAAAGACGCTTTGCAGGGTTTTCTAAGACATAGAAAATTAAGATAAATAGATTAGCAAGTAGAAGAGCAGAAAAGGAAAAAGAAGGTGGGGTGGCGGTCAGTGGTTGAAGGCAGTGTTGAACAGATGAGACTTCAGTGATGTTTTGAAGGTGGTGAGTGAGGAGGAGTCTCTGACGGTTTGGGGTAGTGAGTTCCAGAGTGAGGGAGCAGCGATGGAGAAAGCCCTGTCCCCCCAGGATCTGAGTTTGGTCTGGGTGGGAGGGGACAGGAGGTTAGCAGCAGCAGAGCGGAGGGTATGGGTTGGAGTGTGTCTGTGGAGGAGGTCAGTCAGGTAGGATGGGGCCAGGTTTATGGAGGGCTTTGTAGGTCATGAGGAGGATTTTGTACTGGATTCTCTGGGGGATGGGGAGCCAGTGGAGCTTGCGAAGGACAGGGGTGATATGGTCACGGATCGGGGAGTGGGTGAGTAGACGGGCAGCGGAGTTCTGGATGTATTGGAGTTTATTGATGATTTTTGAGGGTGAACCATAGAGGAGGCTGTTGCAGTAGTCCAGACGGGAGGTGATGAAGGCGTGAATGAGGGTTTCTGCAGCTGTGAGGGAGAGGGATGGACGGAGACGGGCGATGTTTTTGAGGTGGAAGAAGGCTGTCTTGTGACGTGTTTGATGTGTTTGTCGAAGGAGAGGGTTTGATCGAAGATGATTCCAAGATTCCTGATGTGAGGGGAGGTGGATACTGGGATACCATCAATATTGAGGGTGAAGTTGTGGGTGGATTTTGTGGGTGTTTTTGGACCAATTATGATGATTTCAGATTTGTCGCAGTTGAGTTGAGGAAATTGAATTGAAGCCAAGATTTTATTTCAGTGATGCAGTTTGTCAGGGTAGAGTGTGTGGTGGTGGAGATTGACTTGGTGGAGATGAGGAGCTGGATATCATCGGCGAAGCAGTGGAACTTGAGACCATGACGGTGGATTAATTGACCAAGGGGGAACAGGTACATGATGAAGAGGAGGGGGCCGAGAACGGAACCTTGGGGGACACCTTGGGGGAGGGGAGCAGTGGGGGATTTGCAGTTATTAATGGAGATGAACTGGTGCCTGTCGGAGAGGTATGATTTGATCCAGGATAGGGCTGTGCCGGTGATGTTAAAGGTGGTTTCAAGTCGGGTGAGGAGGATGGAGTAGTTCTGAGGCAGAGAATTCCACAGATTCACAACTCTCTGACTGAAAAAGTTTTTCCTCGTCTCAGTTCTAAATGGCCTACCCCTTATTCTTAAACTGTGGCCCCTTGTTCTGGACTCCCCCAACATTGGGAACATGTTTCCTGTCCCTAACGTGTCCAACCCCTTAATAATCTTTTTATTCACAAAATGCTGGAGTAACTCAGCAGGTCAGGCAGCATCTCGGGAGAGAAGGGATGGGTGACGTTTCGGGTCGAGACCCTTCTTGAGCACGGTCTCGACCCGAAACGTCACCCATTCCTTCTCTCCCGAGATGCTGCCTTACCTGCTGAGTTACTCCAGCATTTTGTGAATAAATCGATTTATACCAGCATCTGCAGTTATTTTCTTATAACCATTAATAATCTTATACGTTTCGATAAGATCCCCTCTCATCCTTCTAAATTCCAGTGTATACAAGCCTAGTCGCTCCAGTCTTTCAACATATGACAGTCCCGCCGTTCCGGGAATCAACCTGGTAAAACTACACTGCACGCCCTCAATAGCAAGAATATCCTTCCTCAAATTTGGAGACCAAATTTGGAGACCAAGTCCACTGACTTGTGGCCTCCACAGCCGTCTGTGGCAAAGAATCCCACAGATTCACCACCCTCTGAGTAAAAAAATTCCTCCTCATCTCCTTCCTGAAGGAACGTCCTTTAATTCTGAGGCTGTGCCCTCGGGTCCTAGACTCTCCCACTAGTGGAAGCATCTGCTCCACATCCACCCTATCCGGGTCTTTCGGTATTCGGTGAAGTTTCAATGAGGTCCCCCCTCATTCTTCTAAACTCCAGCGAGTGCAGCGAAAATTGCTGACAATATTCCAAATGAGGCCTGACCAGTGCCTTGTAGAGCCTCAGCATAACACCCCCTGTTTTTGTACACAAGCCCTCTTGAAATAACTGAGTTTGCTTTCTTTACTACTGACACCCTTCCCTCCAAACCTCTCATGACCGACAGGCTTGTAGGTTAGTTGGCTTCTGTAAAATTAGAGATTGTCCCTTGAGTGTCTCACTAAGCTAAATGACATTTTCACTGATGAATGTAGACACAAAATGCTGGGCTAACTCAGCGGGTCAGGCAGCATCTGTGGAGAACATGGATAGGTGACGTTTCACAGAGTGCTGGAGTAACTCAGCGGGTCGGGCAGCATCTGTGGAGAGAAGGAATGGGTGACGTTTCAGGTTCTTCAGAGAAGTATCTCGACCCGAAAAGTCACCCATTCCTTCTCTCCACAGATGTGGCCCGACCCGCTGAGTTATCCCAGTACAGTGTTTGACTGACAATTGTCCACTCCCAACTCCGTGGACAGCAGCTCGCATTCTCTCTCTCTACCCCCTCCCTCTCTCCCCCATCTTTCCTCTCTCCCCCATCTCTCTCCCCCATCTCTTTCCCTCTCTCCCATCCATCTCTTCCCCTCTCCCTCCCTCCCCCATCTCTCTCTCCCCTCATCTCCCTCTCTCCCCATCCCCCCCTCCGTCTCTCCCCCATCTCCCTCTCTCCCCATCCCTCTCTCTCTCCCCATCTCTCTCTCTCCCCCACCTCTCCCTCTCTTCCCCATCTCTCTCTCCACATTTCTCCCTCTCTCCACATTTCTCCCTCTCTCCCCATCTCTCCCTCTCTCCCATTCTCTCTCCCCATCTCTCTCTCCCCATCTCTCTCTCCCCATCTCTCTCTCCACATTTCTCCCTCTCTCCACATCTATCCCCATCTCTCCCTCTCTCCCCCATCTCTCCCTCTCTCTCTCCCCATCTCTCTCCCCCATCTCTCTCTCCCCCCATGTCTCTACCTGCCAGCAGGTCCAGGAGATGTACGGCCGTGCAGAGAGAGCGCCGCATCCTGGCGGTGACCTGGTCCCGGTCACGTCTGGTCACATCTGGCAAACCCACCCCAGGCTGTGGAGAAACGCCCTGTTCAAGCGGGATAGAGAAAAGGGAGATAAATGGGAAAAGGGAGAGAAGGGGGGAGATAATTTTGTTTAACCCGCTCCCATTACCGGACCCGACACAACACCGGACCCGGACCCGACCGCCAGCACGGGCTCAGCCTCAGGTAACGTCGCTGAAACAGAACAGGAGCACTGTCTCTGACAATCCAGCTTGGGCACTAACTGGGTGGGTGGGTGGGTGAGTGAGTGGGCGAGTGGGTGAGTGGGTGGGTGAGTAGGCGTGTGGGTGGGTGGGTGAGTAGGCGAGTGGGTGAGTGGGTGAGTGGATGGGTGGGTGAGTGAGCGGGTGGGTGGGTGAGCGGGGGGTGAGTGGGTGGGTGAGTGAATGAGTGAGTGGGTGAGTTCCTGTGGATTGGAGGGTAGCTAATGTTGTCCCACTTTTTAAGAAAGGAGGGAGAGAGAAAACGGGAAATTATAGACCAGTTAGTCTGACATCAGCGGTGGGGAAGATGCTGGAGTCAATCATAAAAGACGAAATTGCGGAGCATTTGGATAGCAGTAACGGGATTGTTCCGAGTCAGCATGGATTTACGAAGGGGAAATCATGCTTGACTAATTTTCTGGAATTCTCTGAGGATGCAACTAGGAAAATTGACATGGGAGAGCCGGTGGATGTGGTGTACATTGACTTTCAGAAAGCATTTGACAAGGTTCCACATTGGAGATTAGTGAGCAAAATTAGAGCACATGGTATTGGAGGTAGGGTACTGACATGGATAGAGTGGGGATAAATGGGCCCCTTTGAGAATGGCAGGTCGTGACTAGTGGGGTACCGCAAGGCTCGGTTCTGGGACCGCAGCTATTTACAATATACATTAATGACTTGGATGAAGGGATTAAAAGTACCATTAGCAAATTTGCAGATGATACAAAGCTGAGTGGTAGTGTGAACTGTGAGGAAAATGCTATGAGGTTGCAGGGTGACTTGGACAGGTTGTGTGAGTGGGTGGATGCATGGCAGATGCAGTTTAATGTGGTAAGTGTGAGGTTATCCACTTTGGTGGTAAGAATAGGAAGGCAGATTATTATCTCAATGGTGTCAAGTTAGGAAAAGGGGACGGACAACGAGATCTGGGTGTCCTAGTGCATCAGTCACTGAAAGGAAGCATGCAGGTACAGCAGGCAGTGAAGAAAGCCAATGGAATGTTGGCCTTCATAACAAGAGGAGTTGAGTATAGGAGCAAAGAGGTCCTTCTGCAGTTGTACAGGGCCCTCGTGAGACCGCACCCGGAGTACTGTGTGCAGTTTTGGTCTCCAAATTTGAGGAAGGATATTCTTGCTATTGAGGGCGTGCAGCGTAGGTTTACTAGGTTAATTCCCGGAATGGCGGGGACTGTCGTATGTTGAAAGACTGGAGCGAATAGGCTTGTATACACTGGAATTTAGAAGGATGAGGGGGGATCTTATCGAAACGTATAAGATTATTAAGGGGTTGGACACGTTAGAGGCAGGAATCATGTTCCCAATGTGGGGTTAGTCCAGAACAAGGGGCCACAGTTTAAGAATAAAGGGTAGGCCATTTAGAACGGAGATGAGGAAAAGCTTTGTCAGTCAGAGAGATGTGAATCTCTCGAATTCACGTAAACTGGAGGAAGGTCAATCCCAATTCTCCAGATAGTCTGCCTGGTCCGTGGAATTACCCCATCGCTTTGTGTCATTTATTTGTAAAGCAGCATCTGCAGTTCCTCGTGTGCTCCTGTTGAGCAACGTCATGCTGGGCTGCGAGTGGGGGGTTCTGGCTCACTGTGCTGCTCTCTGGGGCTGGAGGGGTTAACAGCCTCTTGCTGGTGTGTAATCAGTGGCAGATTGCCAGAGGCCCTTCACCCTGAATACACTCGCAGCAAAACAACGTTATTCAGCACAGAATAAATTCCCCGCGCACTGCAGGGCGTGTGGTTGACAGTTGCAGTTCTGTGCGGTTTCGCAGCTTCCTGAAGGCGGAAGCGTTTTGAACCAGGATGTGGTCGGAATTAAAAATGGCTTCGAAACACCAGATCCAGAGTTTAACTGAAGAAGCGATTTGTCCCATTTGCCTGGATTTCTTCAGCGATCCGGCGACACTGGAGTGCGGGCACAACTTCTGCCGCTCCTGTATCACACAGAGTTGGGACAAGGAGGGGAGAAACTCCTGCCCGGTATGTAGAGAGTTTATTGCAGACCGCAGCCTCCGGGTAAATCGGGCCTTGGCGAGTATCACTGAGAAAGCTCGAGCACTGAGCCTGAACACGGATGGGAAGGAAAGTAAACTTCACTGCGAGGAACATCAGGAAGAACTGAAGCTGTTTTGTGAAACCGACAAGCAACTGGTTTGTATGATCTGCCGAGATGCGCGGGAACACAGAGAGCATCGCTTCATGCCGATTAAAGAAGCTGTTGAAAGCTACAAGGTAAAAGCAAACAGAATGTTATCAGCTGATAAATTTTCAATTCTGCCATTTGCGGACCGCGCTCCCTCGGCGACTGTTCGGTTCACCCAGCCTCCCACCCAAACCAACCCTTCCCCAGATACTTGCCCCAGCCACCGCTGGAGATGAAACACCTGTCCCTGTTCCATCTCCCTCACGTCCATGCAGGGACTCCAGCAATCCTTTCAGGCGAGACAGCCCGCGGATCTCTGCTGATACGCTTCCCGACCCGATGAGTTCTCCAGCAGTTTGAGTCTTTTTGTAAACTTCATGTGCTGTTCCGTGTCTGCAGTTCATTAGTTCCGTCTGGTCTAATTCTTTCACTGACTGAACCTGTATCTCAATCCCAGGAGCTGATTAAAACTTCCTTGGGGATTCTCACAAAAAATAAATCAGCGTTGGAGGAAATTGAGCAACAACAGAAAGAGAAGGTTTCTGGAGTCCGGGTAAGGTTTCCAGTTTCCCTTCTCTGACCTTGTGCTGTTGTCTTAGATTCCAGGCTCGATAATATTAACCTTCACCTTTCATTTGACAGGAACAGTCACAGAACCTGTTGGCCTACATCACATCGGCATTTGCTGAACTGCGCCAGATTCTCAATGAGAAAGAGCGGCTCTTTCTCAAGGATCTCCGGGAAGACGAGGAGAGCGTTCTAAATCCAATGGAGAATAATCTACGAGCGATTCAAGAGGAGATAAACTCTATTCAAGAGAAACTCTTAAAGCTGCAGGAGCGGATGAACCAACCGGACAGTTTGATATTTCTGAAGGTAGGGTGTTACAGTTTCACTTTGATTCAATTTAAGGCTGTGAAAGACGACTCGACTTATCTCTAAAATAAGTACGCAAAACACATGATTCTGTTAAATCTTTTTACTGAAACACCAAGGTGGGAGATGGCACAGAGACTGAGTGCACAGTTGTTCGCTCAAGCACCTGTTTCTGTCCTCTCAAAGAACATACAGATTACCGTCAGTATTTATACAGTTGAAAACAGCACAAAGCACATGCAGTAATTTTCCATGGTTACATAGCATAAAGCAGTCTCAGCAGATACATAGTAGAGTTCCCATAATAGAGTTCCTTTAATTGTGTTAATTCACGACTGGAACCAGAGGAGGTTGAATCGCCCCATCAGTCCAATAATAAATATACACTTTACATGTAATTAATACATAATACTGCACTGATGAAGCGCCGCGCCAGAATTAAGTGTTGGGATCTGTCGGAAAATTGTAACAATTTCGCTGATATTCCTGCTGTCATGATGTGGACGCTCAGTGTAAATTAATTGATCTTTCTGATGTTTTATATTTCAGGAGGAAACTCGTCAGAAGAGGAGGTGAGACTCTCTGCACTGTTTGGTAATTAACTCAAAAATCGTAGATGCGGGTCTTTTAACCAGGTGTGTAATTCGTGCAGGATAAGTGATGATCAGCACACGCTGTCAGTAGCAGACGGTGCCCTGGACGTTGGAAAGTTCGATCACCCATTTTTGTTGAACAAGGTATTCGGCGAAGTGCCCGATGGCATTAAGAGAGGTAAAAACTTTTTTATAAACCGTTATAGTTCTTTAATTACCCGTCCAGTGTATATTTAATACTGGAATGGGCTCTTCAACTGCCTCTGGTTCCAGGGGGAGGGGGGGAGGAGGGGGAGAGGGGGAGAGGGGGAGAGGGAGAGGGGGAGAGGGAGAGGGGGAGAGAGAGAGAGAGAGAGAGAGAGAGAGAGAGAGAGAGAGAGAGAGAGAGAGAGAGAGAGAGAGAGAGAGAGAGAGAGAGAGAGAGAGAGAGAGAGAGAGAGAGAGGGGGGGAGAGAGAGAGAGAGAGAGAGAGGGGGAGAGAGTGAGAGAGGGAGAGAGGGAGAGAGGGAGAGAGGGAGGGAGAGAGAGGGAGAGAGAGAGGGGAATTTAGAGAAGTCAGTATTCATACCGCTGGAGATGTCAGTTCCCTGAACACAACCACAGTACAGACAATAGGTGCAGGAGGAGGCCATTCGGTCCTTCGAGCCAGCACCGACATTCAATGTGATCATGGCTGATCATTCGCAATCAGTACCCCCGTTCCTGCCTTCTCCCTATACCCCCTGACTCCGCTATCCTTAAGAGCCTATCTAGCTCTCTCTTGAATGCATTCATAGAATTGGCCTCCACTGCCTTCTGAGGCAGAGAATTCCACAGATTCCCAACTCTCTGACTGAAAAAGTTTTTCCTCATCTCAATTCTAAATGGCCTACCCCTTATTTTTAAACTGTGGCCCCTTGTTCTGGACTCCCCCAACATTGGGAACATGTTTCCTGCCTCTAACGGTGCAACCCCTTAATAATCTTATACGTTTCGATAAGATCTCCTCTCATCCTTCTAAATTCCAGTGCATACAAGCCTAGTCGCTCAAGTAAACCTACGCTGCACGCCCTCAATAGCAAGAATATCCTTTCTCAAATTTGGAGACCAAAACTACACACAGTAGTCCAGGTGCGGTCTCACTAGGGCCCTGCACAACTGCAGAAGGACCTCTTTGCTCCTATACTCAACTCCTCTTGTTATGAAGGCCAACATTCCATTGGCTTTCTTCACTGCCTCCTGTACCTGCATGCTTCCTTTCAGTGACTGATGCACTAGGACACCCAGATCTCGTTGTACGTTCCCTGTTCCTAACTTGACACTATTCAGATAATATAAGAAAATAACTGCAGATGCTGGTACAAATAAAGATATTTATTCACAAAGTGCTGGAGTAACTCAGCACGTCGGGCAGCATCTCGGGAGAGAAGGAATGGGTGACGTTTCGGGTCGATACCCATCAGTCTGAAGAAGGGTCTAGACCCGAAACGTCACCCACCATTCAGATAATACTCTGCCTTCCTATTCTTACAACCAAAGTGGATAACCTCACACTTATCCACATTAAACGGCATCTGCCAGGCATCCGCCCACTCACACAACCTGTCCAAGTCACCCTGCAACCTCATAACTTTGTATCATCTGCAAATTTGTTAATAGTACTTTTAATCCCTTCATCCAAATCATTAATGTATATTGTAAATAGCTGCGGTCCCAACACCGAGCCTTGCTGTACCCCACTAGTTACTGCCTGCCATTCTGAAAGGGACCCATTTATCCCCACTCTTTGCTCTCTGTTTGTCAACCAAATTTCTATCCATGTCAGTACCCTACCTCCAATACCATGTGCTCTAATTTTACCCACTAATCTCCTATGTGGAACCTTGTCAAAGGCTTTCTGAAAGTCAAGGTACACCACATCCACCGGCTCTCCCCTGTCAATTTTCCTAGTTACATCCTCAAAAAATTCCAGAAGATTAGTCAAGCATGATTTCCCCTTCGCAAATCCATGCTGACTCGGAACGATCCTGTTACTACTATCCAAATGCTCCGCAATTTCGTCTTCTATAATTGACTCCAGCATCTTCCCCACCACTGATGTCAGACTAACTGGTCTATAATTTCCCGTTTTTTCTCCTCCTCGTTTCTTAAAATGTGGGACATTAGCTACCCTCCAATCCACAGGAACTTATCCTGAATCTATAGAACATTGGAAAATGATCACCAATGCGTCCACAATTTCTAGCGCCACCTCCTTAAGTACTCTGGGATGCAGACCATCAGGACCTGGGGATTTTTCACCCTGCAGTCCCATCAGTCTACCCAACACCATTTCCTGCCTAATGCGGATTTCCTCCAGTTCCTCTGTCACCCTAGGATCTCTGGCCACTAGAACATCTGGGAGATTGCTTGTATCTTCCTAAGTGAAGACAGATCCAACTCGTCTGCCATTTTCTTGTTCCCCATAATAAATTCCCCCGCTTCTGTCTTCAAGGGACCCACATTTGCCTTGACAATTGTTTTCCTCTTTACATACCTAAAAATGTATGTAGAGATGTCAGTTCACTGAGCACAACTACAGTACACACAACAGACGAGCTGTTGGATGAACGTTGTTACTAAAGTGAACACTCTGGCGTTGGGTTCTACGCGCCGCGGGCAGTCCAAAAACAGAGCATGTCTGGTGAAAGTAAATCGGTAAATTGTGTTCTCTAACCGGTCTTGCTGGTGCCCGAAGAGCTCAGGAAGCAGGTTCTCCATTTCAAGATTTTGCTCACAGACCAAGCAGTCGCGTGTTTCCCGTAGTATGCTGGCATCTAAATGATGTTCAGCGTGTTGTCCCTGCTGTTGGATGTTGGTGGAGTTGCGCGCGGTCCTGATGCCAATTTGCAGGAAGCGCAGTACGTCATTCCCGTTCCGGATTCTCCTCCCTGCTCTCCCGCAAACCCGAAACTCCTGCCACTGACACCATTTATACCTCACGCTGCTTCGGCAAGCCCAGCAGCATAATCAAGGACCAGTCTCACCCTGGCCACTCCCTCTTCTCCCCTCTCCCATCAGGCAAGAGGTACAGAAGTGTGAAAACGCACACCTCCAGATTCAGGGACAGTTTCTTCCCAGCTGTTATCAGGGAACTGAATCATCCTACCACAACCAGAGAGCAGTGATGAAATACTATCTTCCACGTTGGTGATCCTCGGACTATCCTTGATTGCACCTTGCTGGCTTTACATTGCACTAAACATTATTCCCACATCATGTATCTGCAAACGTATTGATTGTAATCATGTATTGTCTTTCTACTGACTGGTTAGCACTCAACAAAATATTTTCGCTGTACCTTGGTAAACTGTAACTCCTCTTCCGACACCTCCAATCCCACGCGGTCCCCTCCTTTCCTCGCTGCTCCAGTCCGCTTCATCCTAACCGCCTAACACGGCTCCTTATCACAATCACAATAAAACTTTATTAGCCAAGTATGTTTTGCAACATACGAGGAACTTCATTTGCCATACAGTCATAACAGGAAGGTGAAAAACAGTTCAATCTCTCCCTTCTTTGTCCTCCAGCGGTCGGGGGCTCGAACCTTCTGTGACCAGATGTGTCCATGGTCCCAGATCCCACATTTTAAGGCAGAGATAGCTGGATTCTGGGTTAGTACAGGTGTCAAAGGTTAGAGGGAGAAGGCAGGTGAAGGGGGTTAGGAGCGAGAGATAGATCAGCCACGATTGAATGGTGTAGTAGACTTAATGGGCCGAATGGCCTCATTCGAATACTTTCATTTATGACATTATGACCTTTTGACTGTCCAAATTCACCTGATAACCCAGCCCTTCAGACCTGATCAGGTTGTTGTAAACCCTTTTGCACCCACTCCAATTGACTAACAAACCCACCCTTCCCTTTGTCTCACCCTCACTAAAAAAACACAGGAGCAGGTCATCTGGCCCCTCGTGTCTGCCCCCTTTCACTGTGATCATGACGACCCCACCACGCACCTCTACCTCCTCTTTAACAATCTCAAATTACCACTCACCTCTATATCCTCCTGCTCCGATCTGCCTCCGTATCTGAATAGCCCGCTTCATTCCCCCATCCCAACCGCAATCTCCCAATCCTCCTCACTCTCTGCATTCGTCCTCCCCGTCCACCCTCCCCCACCTCACGAAATTCACCTCTCCATTCCTGGATTAAAAACTCTGGGGGAGATGTCTGTTGTCCATCCGATGTGGTTGTGGGTGAAACCCCGGGCAGGGTTTCAGTTGTCCGCCCGCCTGTGCCCGAGGCCGAGCGGCCTCTCCCCCGGTCCCGGGGCCGCGCTGCCCGAGTCTCCCCCCGACCCCCGGGGACTCTCTGATTCTCTGCTTCTCCCCCCAGTCTCCGTCACCCTGGATGTGGAAACAGCGGGTCCGCGGCTCGAGGTGTCTGAGGATCGGAAGAGGGTGAGACGGACCTGGACCCGGAGGAGTCTCCCTGACACCGGGAAGAGGTTTACAGTCAGTCCGTCTGTTCTGGGATCGGAGGGATTCACATCGGGGAGACATTACTGGGAGGTGGAGGTGGCGGGGAGTCAGGGCTGGAGTCTGGGAGTCGCCGCAGAGTCTGTGGAGAGGAAGGGACCGGCCACACTGACCCCGGAAACAGGAGTCTGGAGCATCTGGCGGCGGGGTGACAAGTTTGATGCAGTCACCTCCCCTCCATCCTGTCTCCCCGTCCGTCCCATCCCCGGGAGGGTGGGAGTTTATCTCAGTTACGAGAACGGGACAGTTTCATTTTACGACGCGGACACCGAGTCCCATCTCCACACCTTCACTGGGAATAAATTAACGGAGAAACTTTATCCTTTCTTCGGGACTTGGCATAATGGTCAGTGGTTGAGAATCTGCTCCGGTTCCGCTCCGGGTGTGTAAAAGGGTCGGGTCCCGGGACCGGTGTCAGGAGCGGGGCTCAGGGGCTGTGGGGCAGAAACCCAGTGGACAACAGGTCGGCGCTCAACGGCTCCCATTTAATCCCCAAACTGCAACATGACCTCCCAACTTCCATCCTCAATACTCTGACTGATGAAGGCCAATGTGCCAAAAGCCTTTTTGATCGCCTTATCTACCTGCGACTCGACCTTCAAGGAGCCATGCCCCTGAACTCCTAGATCCCTCTGCTCTACAACACTCCCCAGAGGACTACCGTTCACTGTGTGGGTCCTGCCCTTGTTCCACGTCACAAAATGCATCACCTCATTACAACATCGCAGGCTCCAGTCTGCGACCCGCTGGCGCGCACATCACCCGCTGTGGCTCCGCTCACGTTTGTAACTCTTCATCTTTAACTTGACGTTTAATAAAGTCTTTAAAAAATAACCCGTGTTTGAGTTTTCTCCGCGTCTCCGCGTCACGGTACAGAGATCTCTTCAAACAGCAGACACAAGGATCCGTGGATACTGGTTTTACAAAAGGAAAAAGACACACAGAATGCTGGAGTAACTCAGCGGGTCAGGCAGCATCTGTGGAGAACATGGATAGGTGACGTTTCACAGAGTGCTGGAGTAACTCAGCGGGTCAGGCAGCATCTGTGGAGAACATGGATAGGTGACATGGGGGACATTTACACGTGGCCGATTAATCCACACGTCTCTGGGGTGTGTGTGGTGGGGGGGGGGGGGGGGGGGGCGGAGCACCCGGAGAAACGCCACGCAGTCACGCGGAGAACGTACGTAGAAACATAGAAACATAGAAAATAGGTGCAGGAGTAGGCCATTCGGCCCTTCGAGCCTGCACCGCCATTCAATATGATCATGCCTGATCATCCACCTTAGTAACCTGTACCTGCCTTCTCTCCATACCCCCTGATCCCTTTAGCCACAAGGGCCACATCTAACTCCCTCTTAAATATAGCCAATGAACTGGCCTCAACTACCTTCTGTGGCAGAGAATTCCACAGACTCACCGCTCTCTGTGTGAAGAAATGTTTTCTCATCTCGGTCCTAAAAGACTTCCCCCTTATCCTTAAGCTGTGACCCCTGGTTCTGGACTTCCCCAACATCGGGAACAATCTTCCCGAATCTAGGCTCTCCAACCCCTTAAGAATTTTATATGTTTCTATAAGATCCCCCCTCAGTCTTCTAAATTCCAGCGAGTATAAGCCTAGTCTATCCAGTCTTTCTTCATATGAAAGTCCTGCCATCCCAGGGATCAATCTAGTGAACCTTCTCTGTACTCCCTCTAAGGCTAGAATGTCTTTCTTCAAATTAGGAGACCAAAACTGTACACAATACTCCAGGTGCGGTCTCACCAAGGCACTGTACAACTGCAGCAGAACCTCGCTGCTCCTATACTCAAATCCCCTCGCTATGAATGCCAACACACCATTCGCTTTCTTCACTGCCTGCTGCACCTGCACGCTTGCTTTCAATGACTGGTGCACCATGACACCCAGGTCACATTGCATCTCCCCTTCTCTTAATCGGCCACCATTCAGGTAACACTCTGCTTTCCTGTTCTTGCCGCCAAAGTGGATAACGTCATATTTATCCACATTATATTGCATCTGCCATGCATTTGCCCACTCGCCTAATCTATCCAAGTCACTCTGCAGCCTCCTAGCATCCTCCTCACAGCTAACACTGCCACCCAGCTTCGTGTCATCCGCAAACTTGCATTCAATTCCCTCGTCCAAATCATTAATATATATTGTAAATAGCTGGGGTCCCAGCACTGAGCCTTGCGGTACCCCACTAGTCACTGCCTGCCATTCCGAAAAGGACCCGTTTATTCCTACTCTTTGCTTCCTGTCCGCCAACCAGTTCTCTATCCACCTCAACACCGAACCCCCAATACCGTGTGCTTTAAGTTTGTTACACCAATCTCCTATGTGGGACCTTGTCGAAGGCCTTCTGAAAGTCCAGATATAACACATCGACTGGTTCTCCCTTATCCACTCTACTGGTTACATCCTCGAAACATTCTATGACCTTGTTGTGTTGCAGGTCTCCACACTGCGGCTCTGTGCGGTACAAGAACGTCGGCCACCGTGTACTCGGTCACCACTGTCCCCATGGGTGGGATGGTGAGGTTCCCCGTCCAGCCCCACAGCCACGAGAAGATCAGGGTGTCGATGTGGCGTCTCCATCCCGACCTGCCGATCCTGGATTGGAAGTCTTACAGCCCGGAGAGTCCGTCCTGGATCCACCCGTCCTACAGGGACAGAGTCCGCTTCCGACTGGACGGTGAAATCGAGCTGTGGGCCGTGGGTCTCGGTGACCAGGGGACCTACGAGATAGACAAACTACTTTGACAGGGAGCCGAGGAACCGCGACGTGGAGCACTTTGAGCTGCGCGTGGTCGGTGAGTAGTGGCGTGCAGAGTTGCACAGCACCCAGACTGGCTCTTCGGCCCACACGGCCCATGCTGACCCAGTGGGGCATTCTGGCCTTGTCCCACCCGCTTGCGCAAGGCACTCTCCGTGAATGAATGAATGCTTCCTTGTCACATCTGACAAGGCGCAGTGATACATTTTTTTTTCTTGTTCGCACGCAAGGTATGCAAAGAATCGCCACATAAAGGGCGCCGGAAAAGTTACAAATTATTCAATTTTACACAAACCATTATTGACACATACCATCTGAGCTCCCCCGTGGCCAACAGACCCCAGAAAACAGCGCAGGAATAATGTTTGTACCGAACATGATGTCAATGCAAACTGATCTCCCCTGCCTGAACACGATCCCTCTCCCTCCATTCCAGCATTTCTCAGCAGAACCCTGGAAATAATTTTCATGTCTCAGGGAACCCCCGCATAAATTTATTATATATCTTTATTAATCTCTTTCTTAATTAATTCATCTATATACAAAAACACTTCGAAGGTATTGATTCACAAAATGCTGGAGTAACTCAGCAGGTCAGGCAGCATCTCGGGAGAGAAGGAATGGGTGACGTTCGGGGTCGAGACCCTTCCTTCTCTCCCGAGATGCTGCCTGACCTGCTGAGGGGGTCGGCCATTTAGAACTGAGAGGAGGAAAAACTTTTTCTGTCAGAAAGTTGTGAATCTGTGGAATTGTCTGCCTCAGAAGGCAGTGGAGGCCAATTCTCTGAATGCATTCAAGAGAGAGCCAGATAGAGCTCTTAAGGATAGCGGAGTCAGGGGGTATGGGGAGAAGGCAGGAACGGGGTACTGATTGAGAATGGCAAAAACAAGGAGGCAGATTATTTTCTCAATGGTGTTAGGTCAAGTAAGGAGGAGATGCAGCGAGACCTGGGTGTCCTTGTACACCAGTCACTGAAAGTTGGCGTGCAGGTACAGCAGGCAGTGAAGAAAGCTAATGGCATGTTGGCCTTCATAACAAGAGGATTTCAGTATGGGAGTAAAGAGGTCCTTCTGCAGTTGTACAAGGCCTTGGTAAGACCACATCTGGAGTATTGTGTACAGTTTTGGTCTCCTAATTTGAGGAAGGACATCCTTGTAATTGAGGCATTGCAGCGTAGGTTCACGAGATTGATCCCTCGGATGGCGGGACTGACATATGAGGAAAGATTGGAAAGACTAGTGTACTCAATGGGCCAATAGACAATAGGTGCAGGAGGAGGCCATTCGGCCCTTCGAGCCAGCACCGCCATTGAATGTGATCATGGCTGATCATTCTCAATCAGTACCCCGTTCCTGCCTTCTCCCCATACCCCCTGACTCCGCTATCCTTAAGAGCTCTATCTAGCTCTCTCTTGAATGCATTCAGAGAATTGGCCTCCACTGTCGTCTGAGGCAGAGAATTCCACAGATTCACAACTCTCTGACTGAAAAAGTTTTTCCTCATCTCCGTTCTAAATGGCCGACCCCTTATTCTTAAACTGTGTGGCCCCTGGTTCTGAACTTCCCCCAACATTGGGAACATGTTTCCTGCCTCTAACGTGTCCAACCCCTTAATAATCTTATACGTTTCGATATGATCCCCTCTCATCCTTCTAAATTCCAGTGTATACAAGCCTAGCTGAAGGGCCTGTTTCCGTGCTGTGTCTCTAAACGAAGCTCCATTTTCACGGCTGTGTGGGTCTGTCTCCTCCAGGGTCCAGGTGTCGTTGGGCGATCATTCCCGCCGTGATCCTTCTCGTTCTAGCCGTACTGGGAGTCTGGGCATCGTATCGCTGCAGCAACCCCCACACCTTGCCGTGAGTATCCCCGTCTCCCCTCTCTGTCCACGCCCCTCCCCCTCGTCATCCCACCCTCCCCCCATCTCCGTCCCGTCCCCTCTCTCCATCCCGTCCCGTTCCCCCCCTCTCCGTCCCCCGTCCTTTCCTTCCCCCCTCTCTCCGTTTCCTCCCCCCCCCCTCTCTCTCGGTCGCCACCTCTCTTCCCCCTGTCTCCCTGCCCCTCCCCCCGCCCCCTCCCCTCTCCCCCGGCTAACATTGTGGGGTGACGCTGCCCCGGCAGTGAACGGGATGGATGGGCCGCGATGCCCAGTCACTAACACAGGACTCATTCTCTCTCTCCCCCCTCTCTCCCCCTCTCTCTCTCAGGGATGAGGAGCGGGCGTTGTGGGACCGGGAGAGTTGCAGAGTGGGGACCGCTGTACGCGGGGGGTGACAGAGCACCCCGTGTCCGGGTGTCGGGGAACGGGTTTGCTGCTGTCCCGTCTCTGTGGCAGATGTGACCAGATGTGTCCATGGTCCCAGATCCCAAAGTTTACGACAAGACCCTTGTGGAACATGGAACAGTTCCCACTTTGTCCGTGCTGTCGGGGTATGGGGAGAAGGCAGGAACGGGGTACTGACTGTGGATGATCAGCCATGATTACGGCGAATGGCGGTGCTGGCTCGAAGGGCCGAATGGCCTCCTCCTGCACCTATTGACTATTGTCTGTTGTTTCTCTTTGGAAACCTGTCATTTATACAAAGTTTGGTTACTGATCCTGTGGATGTTTGTTCTGCAAGTTTTTGTGCAGCTTGTGATGATTTTGTAAAATGCTCTTTGTACATAATAAAACAGATTTATTTAACACTGCTGCCTGTCATGTAAGCCTGGGCCTGGAGAGGGGTGGAGGGGAAGGGGGAGGGGGAGAAGGGGAAGGGGGAGAAGGAGGGAGTCGCGGAGAAAGGGGTAGGAGTGGAGGAGGGGAGAAGGAGGGAGTCAGGGAGGGGGAGGGGGAGAAGAGGGTTGGGGAAGGGGGGAGTAGGGGGGATGAGGGGAATGGAGGAGGAGGGGAGAAGGAGGGAGGGGGTGGCGGGTGGGGGATAAAAGGGAAACGTGGGGATGGGAGATGAGTTCATGGGGAGGGGAGAGAGGGGCAGGGTGAAGGGGGTGGGTCAATGAGAGTCGGTGGGTGTGATGTGTGACCCTGGGCAGGAGCGGTGCATCAGGCAGGGTCCCGACCCCCAGGCCCTGACCGTCTCACTGCCCCACAGACGCTGCCCGACCTGCGGCCGATTCCCTGCGGACCGGGGAGGGGGGAGGGCAGGTCAGGGCGCGGGGACTGTGTTGGAGAGGACATTTTACAGAATTAACATTGTAACCTACGCCCCCAGGGTGTGTAAACTAAACCAACTCTGCACCACAGAGGGTTGAACTGATTTAAATTATTTCACATCATCAAATACATGCTGAGATATTTGTTTGGAGTGTACACGCAGTGATTGGCCCTTCCACCTCTGGAGATATGTGGAGAGCGGTCTTTACACTTTGGAGATACAGCGTGGAAACTGGCCCTCCGAGCCCACACCGACCAGCACACTAACACCATCCCAAACACGCGCCATCATTTACAACTTTACCAAAGGCAATTAGCAAACACACCTGTCCGTCTTTGAAGTGTGGAAAGAAACTGAACGTTGGCGCGCAGGTACAGCAGGCAGTGAAGAAAGCTAATGGCCTTCATAACGAGAGGATTTGAGTATAAGAGCAAAGAGGTGCTTCTGCAGTTGTACAGGGCCCTGGTGAGACCACACCTGGAGTATTGTGTGCAGATTTGGTCTCCTAATTTGAGGAAGGACGTCCTTGCTATTGAGGCAGTGCAGCGTAGGTTCACCAGGTTAATCCCCGGGATGGCGGGACTGTCATATGAGGAAAGATTGGAAAGACTGGGCTTGTATTCGCTGTAGTTTGGAAGGATGAGAGTTGATCTTATAGAGACTTATAAAATTATAAATAGGACTGGACAAGCTAGATGCAGGAAAAATGTTCCCAATGTTGGGGGAGTCCAGAACCAGGTGCCACACAGTCCAAGAAGAAAAGGGAGGCCGTTTAAAACTGAGGTGAGAATAAACTTTTTCACCCAGAGTTGTGAATTTGTGGAATTCTCTGCCACAGAGGGCAGTGGAAGCCAATTCACTGGATGGATTTAAAAGAGAGTTAGATAGAGCTCTAGGGGCTAGTGGAATCAAGGGATATGGGGAGAAGGCAGGCACGGGTTACTGATTGTGGATGATCAGCCATGATCACAATGAATGGCGGTGCTGGCTCGATGGGCTAAATGGCCTCCTCCTGCACCTATTTTCTATGTTTCTATGTGTCCATGTTAATCAGGAGAAAACCCGCAGGGAGAGCGTACAAATTCTGCACAAACGACACCAGCAGTGTGGATTGAACCTGGATCTCTGGCGCTGTGAGGCAGCAACTCTACCCAGTCTCTGGTGGAGAGCAAGGTGTGATCTGTTTACATATTCTGTTGTTGTTGTTGTTGTATTTTATGTTGTGCTGCAGCAAGTAAGAATTTCATTGTTCTATCTGGGACACACGACAATAAAACGCTCTTGACTCCAGACTCTTGAGAGGAGAAGTGGGACAGGGAGGTTCAGGAATGTGAATTCTGGCTGTTAATAGAACAGTGACCAAGGTCAGATGTGGACAAGTACTGAAGTATTGATGGGTGTTCTGTGGACACCTGCTCTGTGTCATCACCTGTCCATGTACCTGCCCTGTGTCTTCACCTGTCCATGTACCTGCCCTGTGTCATCACCTGTCCATGTACCTGGTCTGTGACAGTACCTGTGTCAGTACCTGTCCATGTACCTGCCCTGTGTCATCACCTGTCCTTGCACCTGGTCTGTGTCAGTACCTGTCCATGTACCTGCCTTCTGTCATCACCTGTCCATGTACCTGCCCTATGTCATCACCTGTCCATGTACCTGGTCTGTCACAATACCTGTGTCAGTACCTGTCCATGTACCTGCCCTGTGTCATCACCTGTCCATGTACCTGCCCTGTGTCATCACCTGTCCTTGCACCTGGTCTGTGACAGTACGTGTGGCAGTACCTGTCCATGTACCTGCCCTGTGTCATCACCTGTCCATGTACCTGCCCTGTGTCATCACCTGTCCTTGCACCTGGTCTGTGACAGTACGTGTGGCAGTACCTGTCCATGTACCTGCCCTGTGTCATCACCTGTCCATTTACCTGCACTCTGTCGGTACCTGTGATGGACTGGGCAGTGTGCATGTACCTGCCCTGTGTTAGTACCTGTCCATGTACAATAGACAATAGACAATAGGTGCAGGAGTAGGCCATTCAGCCCTTCGAGCCAGCACCGCCATTCAATGCGATCATGGCTGATCACTCTCAATCAGTACCCCGTTCCTGCCTTCTCCCCATACCCCCTCACTCCGCTATCCTTAAGAACTCTATCCAGCTCTCTCTTGAAAGCATCCAACGAACTGGCCTCCACTGCCTTCTGAGGCAGAGAATTCCACACTTTCACCACTCTCTGACTGAAAAAGTTCTTCCTCATCTCCGTTCTGAATGGCCTACCCCTTATTCTTAAACTGTGGCCCCTTGTTCTGGACTCCCCCAACATTGGGAACATGTTTCCTGCCTCTAATGTGTCCAATCCCCTAATTATCTTATATATTTCAATAAGATCCCCCCTCATCCTTCTAAATTCCAGTGTTTACAAGCCTAATTGCTCCAGCCTTTCAACATACGACAGTCCCGCCATTCCGGGAATTAACCTACGCTGCACGCCCTCAATAGCAAGAATATCCTTCCTCAAATTTGGAGACCAAAACTGCACACAGTACTCCAGGTGCGGTCCCACCAGGACCTCTTTGCTCCTATACTCAACTCCTCTTGTTATGAAGGCCAACATTCCATTGGCTTTCTTCACTGCCTGCTGTACCTGCATGCTTCCTTTCATTGACTGATGCACTAGGACACCCAGATCTCGTTGAACTCCCCCTCCTCCTAACTTGACACCATTCAGATAATAATCTGCCTTTCTATTCTGACTTCCAAAGTGAATAACCTCACACTTATCTACATTAAACTGCATCTGCCATGTATCCGCCCACTCACACAACCTGTCCAAGTCACCCTGCAGCCGTATTGCATCTTCCTCACAATTCACACTACCCCCCAGCTTAGTATCATCTGCAAATTTGCTAATGGTACTTTTAATCCCTTCATCTAAGTCATTAATGTATATCATAAATAGCTGGGGTCCCAGCACCGAACCTTGCGGTAACCCACTGGTCACTGCCTGCCATTCCGAAAGGGACCCATTTATCCCCACTCTTTGCTTTCTGTCTGTCAACCAATTTTCTATCCATGTCAGTACCCTACCCCCAATACCATGTGCCCTAATTTTGCCCACTTATCTCCTATGTTGGACCTTGTCGAAGGCTTTCTGAAAGTCGAGGTACACCACATCCACTGACTCTCCCCTGTCAATTTTCCTAGTTACATCCTCAAAAAATTCCAGTAGATTTGTCAAGCATGATTTCCCCTTCGTAAATCCATGCTGCCCTGTGTTGGTACCTGTGACAGTACCTGTCCATGTACCTGCCCTGTGTTGGTACCTGTGTTGGTACCTGTGACAGTACCTGTCCATGTACCTGCCCTGTGTTGGTACCTGTGATGGACTGGGCCATGTACCTGCCGTGTGTCAGTACCTGTGATGGACCGGGCAGTGTCCATGTACCTGCCCTGTGACTGTACCTGTCCATGTACCTGCCCTGTGTTGGTACCTGTGATGGACTGGGCCATGTACCTTCCCTGCGTCAGTACCTGTCCATGTACCTGCCCTGTGTCAGTACCTGTCCATGTACCTGCCCTGTGTCAGTACCTGTCCATGTACCTGTCCTGTGTCAGTACCTGTGATGGACCGGGCAGTGTCTGTGTACCTGCCCTGTGTCAGTACCAGTGATGGACCGGGCAGTGTGCATGTACCTGCCCTGTGTCAACTCTATCAGACATCCACAGGTGTACAGTAGAGTGCACACTGACTGGCTGCATCACGACCAGCTTCAGCAACTCAACACCCAGGAACGAAGGAGACTACAGAGAGTGGTGGACACTGCCTGGTCCATCACGGGTACTCACCTCCCCACCATCACCCGGTCCATCACGGTACTCACCTCCCCACCATCGAAGGGATCTACAGGAGGAGCTGCCTCGAGAAGGCAGCCAGCATCATCAGAGACCCACACCACCCTGGCCACACTCTCACTGACCCACACCACCCTGGCCACACTCTCACCGACCCACACCACCCTGGCCACACTCTCACTGACCCACACCACCCTGGCCACACTCTCACTGACCCACACCACCCTGGCCACACTCTCACTGACCCACACCACCCTGGCCACACTCTCACTGACCCACACCACCCTGGCCACACTCTCATCTCGCTGCCACCATCGGGATGAAGGTCCAGGAGCCTGAATACGTCACACCTCCAGATTCAGGGGCAGTTTCTTCCCGGCTGTTATCAGGCAACTGAACCATCCTATCACCAACCAGAGAGCGGTCCTGACCTCCCATCTACCTCACTGGAGTCCCTCGGACTATCTTTAATCTTGCACTAAATGTTATTCCCTTTATCCTGTATCTGTACACTGTACATAGCTTGTTGATAATCATGTATAGTCTTTCCACTGGCTGGATAGCACACAACAAAAATGCTTTTCACTGTACACGAAACTAACCCAGTGTAGATTTATTTGCAGGAAACATCAACTGTTTAAAGTTCACTTGACCAAGTGGACCTGTTGGGCCCAAACCTCTCCTGCATTGGTGCAGCACCCTCTCCTCCCCCCCAAGGAGATAGATTTAAACTTTAAAATGTGAATAACTTAAAAAATATAACACCAATTTCAATGAAACTTCTTCCATTAGCACCAAAGGGACGATCTGGGCCTAAAATTGTCACACTATCATGTACCGTTTTGGCTGTAATTCAGGAACAAACAAACAAACAAACAAGAGTTTTAGTAAGTAGATAAGTGATAGGAGCAGAAGTGATAGGCCATTCGGCCCATCAGGTCTACTCCGCCATTCAATGATGGCTGATCAATCTCTCCCTCCTAACCCCATTCTCCTGTCTTCTCCCCATAACTAATCAAGAATCTATCTATCTCTGCCTTAACAATATCCACTGACTTATGGCCTCCACAGCCGTCTGTGGCAAAGAATCCCACAGATTCACCGCCCTAAAGAAATACCTTCTCATCTCCTTCCTAAAGGAACCATCCTTTAATTCTGAGGCTGTGACCTCTGGTCCTCGACTCTCCCACTAAAGGAAGCTCGGGATTGGAATTAAATGCAGCACAGAATTCCCTTCCAGCTCAATGAGGTACGCCACAGGCAGATGGTGGAGACTGTTTTAGGAAAAGGATACAGTCTTTAATGGAGGCATTAGGCCGGGACCCGCAGCCTGGAGTTGATCTGCAGCCGCCTGGGCCTAGAGTTCTCTCTACGGCGGGGCCTAGCTTTGGATCCACAGCCTGGGCCTGGAGTTGATCTGCAGCAGCCTGGGCCTAGAGTTCTCTCTACGGCAGGGCCTAGCCTTGGATCCACAGCCTGGGCCTCGAGTTGATCTGCAGCAGCCTGGGCCTAGAGTTCTCTCTACAGCGAGGCCTAGCCTTGGATCCACAGCCTGGGCATGGAGTTGATCTGCAGCCGCCTGGGCCTAGAGTTCTCTCTACGGCAGGGCCTAGCTTTGGATCCACAGCCAGGGCCTGGAGTTGATCCGCAGCGGCCTGGGCCTAGAGTTCTCTCTGCGGCAGGGCAGGCCTTGGATCCACAGCCTGGGTCTGGAGTTGCACAGCTGGCCTTTCCCCTCTGCCTTTAGTCTCCCAGCCTTGGCCCCCAGGGGCGGAGGGAAGGTGGCGGGGGGAGGGTGAAGGTGGCGGGGGGGAGGAGGGAAGGGGGAAGGTGGTGGGGGGGAGAGTGATGGAAATGGGTTTTAAGGACTAGGGGTACTATTAGGTCCATGAGGCTGAGGTTGGGAAGGAAGGGGAGGGATTGAGGCACGAGACCAGAAACTTACTGTTTATAAATACGCATAGGCATAATAGGCTTGATATTGAATCGGGTGGAAGAAAACAGGCCGAAGAGTATCCAAAAGATCAAGCCTAGTAATAACAGGAGATAGGTTCTTCTAAAAAATATATATATTTTTTAAATATAAAAAAAAAATAGGTGCAGGAGTAGGCCATTCGGCCCTTCGAGCCTGCAGTTTAAAAAGAGCGCCAAAAGGAAGCTAGTAGTCAATTTGAAAAGTCCGGGAGCAGAGCAAGGACGCCCGTTGGCTGAGCAGAAAAGTAAGTGCTAATTACAGTTGAACAGGCAGTTTAAAAAGAGCGCCAAAAGGAAGCTAGTGGTCAATTTGAAAAGTCCGGGAGCAGAGCAAGGACGCCCGTTGGCTGAGAAGAAAAGTAAGTGCTAAGGGGACTAGAGGTAAAAGAGCCAGTAGGAGGCAGTGATCACAACATGATAAGTTTTACTCTGCAAATGGAAAGGCAGAAGGGAAAATCGGAAGTGTCGGTATTACAGTATAGCAAAGGGGATTACAGAGGCATGAGGCAGGAGCTGGCCAAAATTGATTGGAAGGAGGCCCTAGCAGGGAAGACGGTAGAACAGCAATGGCAGGTATTCCTGGGAATAATGCAGAGGTTGCAGGATCAATTTATTCCAAAGAGGTGGAAAGACTCTAAGGGGAGTAAGAGACACCTGTGGCTGACGAGGGAAGTCAGGGACAGCATAAAAATTAAGGAGAGGAAGTATAACATAGCAAAGAAGAGTGGGAAGACAGAGGATTGGGACTCTTTTAAAGAGCAACAAAAGTTAACTAAAAAGGCAATACGGGGAGAAAAGATGAGGTACGAGGGTAAACTAGCCAATAATATAAAGGAGGATAGCAAAAGTTTTTTTAGGTACGTGAAGAGGAAAAAAATAGTCAAGGCAAATGTGGGTCCCTTGAAGACAGAAGCAGGGGAATTTATTATGGGGAACAAAGAAATGGCAGACGAGTTAAACCGTTACTTTGGATCTGTCTTCACTGAGGAAGATACACACAATCTCCCAAATGTTCTAGGGGCCGGAGAACCTAGGGTGATGGAGGAACTGAAGGAAATCCACATTAGGCAGGAAATGGTTTTGGGTAGACTGATGGGACTGAAGGCTGATAAATCCCCAGGGCCTGATGGTCTGCATCCCAGAGTACTTAAGGAGGTGGCTCTAGAAATAGTGGAAGCATTGGAGATCATTTTTCAATGTTCTATAGATTCAGGATCAGTTCCTGTGGATTGGAGGATAGCAAATGTTATCCCACTTTTTAAGAAAGGAGGGAGAGAGAAAACGGGTAATTATAGACCAGTTAGTCTGACATCAGTGGTGGGGAAGATGCTGGAGTCGATTATAAAAGACGAAATTGCTGAGCATTTGGATAGCAGTAACGGGATCATTCCGAGTCAGCATGGATTTACGAAGGGGAAATCATGCTTGACAAATCTACTGGAATTTTTTGAGGATGTAACTAGGAAAATTGACAAGGGAGAGTCAGTGGATGTGGTGTACCTCGACTTTCAGAAAGCCTTAGACAAGGTCCCACATAGGAGATTAGTGGGCAAAATTAGGGCACATGGTATTGGGGGTAGGGTACTGACATGGATAGAAAATTGGTTGACAGACAGAAAGCAAAGAGTGGGGATAAATGGGTCCCTTTCGGAATGGCAGGCAGTGACCAGTGGGGTACCGCAAGGTTCGGTGCTGGGACCCCAGCTATTTACGATATACATTAATGACTTAGACGAAGGGATTAAAAGTACCATTAGCAAATTTGCAGATGATACTAAGTTGGGGGGTAGTGTGAATTGTGAGCAAGATGCAATAAGGATGCAGGGTGACTTGGACAGGTTGTGTGAGTGGGCGGATACATGGCAGATGCAGTTTAATGTAGATAAGTGTGAGGTTATTCACTTTGGAAGCAAGAATAGAAAGGCAGATTATTATCTGAATGGTGTCAAGTTAGGAGGAGGGGGAGTTCAACGAGATCTGGGTGTCCTAGTGCATCAGTCAATGAAAGGAAGCATGCAGGTACAGCAGGCAGTGAAGAAAGCCAATGGAATGTTGGCCTTCGTAACAAGAGGAGTTGAGTATCGGAGCAAAGAGGTCCTTCTACAGTTGTACCGGGCCCTGGTGAGACCGTACCTGGAGCACTGTGTGCAGTTTTGGTCTCCAAATTTGAGGAAGGATATTCTTGCTATGGAGGGCGTGCAGCGTAGGTTCACTAGGTTAATTCCCGGAATGGCGGGACTGTCGTATGTTGAAAGGCTGGAGCGATTGGGCTTGTATACACTGGAATTTAGAAGGATGAGGGGGGATCTTATTGAAACATATAAGATAATTAGGGGATTGGACACATTAGAGGCAGATAACATGTTCCCAATGTTGGGGGAGTCCAGAACAAGGGGCCACAGTTTAAGAATAAGGGGTAGGCCATTTAGAACGGAGATGAGGAAGAACTTTTTCAGTCAGAGGGTGGTGAAGGTGTGGAATTCTCTGCCTCAGAAGGCAGTGGAGGCCAGTTCGTTGGATGCTTTCAAGAGAGAGCTGGATAGAGCTCTTAAGGATAGCGGAGTTAGGGGGTATGGGGAGAAGGCAGGAACGGGGTACTGATTGAGAGTGATCAGCCATGATCGCATTGAATGGCGGTGCTGGCTCGAAGGGCTGAATGGCCTACTCCTGCACCTATTGTCTATTGTCAATATGATCATGGATGATCATCCAACTCAGTATCCCGTACCTGCCTTCTCTCCATACACCCTGATCCCTTTAGCCACAAGGGCCACATCTAACTCCCTCTTAAATATAGCCAATGAACTGGCCTCAACTACCTTCTGTGACAGAGAATTCCACAGATTCACCACTCTCTGTGTGAAAAAAAAACTTTCTCATCTCGGTCCTAAAAGACTTCCCCCTTATCCTTAAAACTGCGACCCCTTGTTCTGGACTTCCCCAACATCGGGAACAATCTTCCTGCATCTAGCCTGTCCAACCCCTTAAGAATTTTGTAAGTTTCTATAAGATCCCCCCTCAATCTTCTAAATTCCAGCGAGTACAAGCCAAGTCTATCCAGTCTTTCTTCATATGAAAGTCCTGCCATCCCAGGAATCAATCTGGTGAACCTTCTCTGTACTCCCTCTATGGCAAGAATGTCTTTCCTCAGATTAGGAGACCAAAACTGTACGCAATACTCCAGTTGTGGTCTCACCAATGCCCTGTACAACTGCAGCAGAACCTCCCTGCTCCTATACTCAAATCCCGTCGCTTTGAATGCCAACATACCATTCGCTTTCTTCACTGCCTGGTGCACCTGCATGCCTACTTTCAATGACTGATGTACCACGACACCCAGGTATCGTTGCATCTCCCTTCTCCTAATCGGCCATCATTCAGATAATAGTCTGCTTTCCTGTTCTTGCCACCAAAGTGGATAACCTCACATTTATCCACATTATACTGCACCTGCCATGCATTTTCCCACTCACCTAACCTATCCAAGTCACGTTGCAGCCTCCTAGCATCCTCCTCACAGCTAACACTGCCCCCCCGGCTTCGTGTCATCCGCAAACTTGGAGATGTTCAACAGCTGAGGTGTGGCCAGGAGTTTGCGTAAGAATCAAACATGATGCTTAAATTAAGAATAATGTTATTGAGCTTCAAATATTCCCCAGATAGAGGAAAAACATAGACATGTAACACAGTGTGTGGCAGCAAACAAAGACAGTTGTGTCAATGTCCCTGCGCTTAACCTGCAAGATTTCAGTTTTATTTACTATCAAAGGGTGCAAATAGTGAACTCCTCAAACACAAAGTGCACCCCATGTTATAGAGAATGATTGCAAGTCGATAGTTCTCCGTCGATGTGCTGGACAATAAGCTCTTTATCCAACTTTGTGGGGAATCTCGACCCGAAACGTCACCCATTCCCTCTCCTAGATGCTGCCTGACCTGCTGAGTTACTCCAGCATTTTGTGATACCTTCGATTTGTACCAGCATCTGGTTATTTTCCTACGCCACTCTGACTTGGTACTCACTGTCTTTTTAAGCGATAGTGGGAGAAAGTGATAGACAATAGGTGCAGGAGGAGGCCATTCGGCCCTTCGAGCCCGCACAGCCATTCAATATGATCATGGCTGATCATTCTCAATCAGTACCCCATTCCTGCCTTCTCCCCATACCCCCTGACTCCGCTATCATTAAGGGCTCTATCTAGCTCTCTCTTGAATGCATTCAGAGAATTGGCCTCCACTGCCTTCTGAGGCAGAAAATTCCACAGATTCACAACTCTCTGACTGAAAAAGTTTTTCCTCATCTCAGTTCTAAATGGCCTACCCCTTATTCTTAAACTGTGGCCCCTTGTTCTGGACTCCCCCAACATTGGGAACATGTTTCCTGCCTCTAACGTGTCCAACCCCTTAATAATCATATACGTTTCGATAAGATCTCTTCTCATCCTTCTACATTCCAGTGTATGCAAGCCTAGTCGCTCCAATCTTTCAACATATGATAGTCTCGCCATTTCGGGAATTAACCTAGTAAACCTACGTTGCATGCCCTCAATAGCAAGAATATCCTTCCTCAAATTTGGAGACCAAAACTGCACACAGTACTCCAGGTGCGGTCTCACTAGGGCCCTGTACAACTGCAGAAGGACCTCTTTGCACCTATACTCATCTGATGATGTTTCTTGCAGCTCCCCAGTGATTTAACGGGTTGAGCTCAGGGGTGACCGCGCTTTTGCGGTTGCAGCTCCTAGACTGTGGAACAGCATCCCTCTCCCCATCAGAACTGCCCCCTCCATCGACTCCTTTACGTCCAGGCTCAAAACCTATTTCTACACCCTAGCGTTTGAGGCCCTCTGAGGGGGCGCTGTGAACTGTTTACATATGTGCTGTTATGTTTCTTTGCCATTGTATGTTCGTTTCTTAGTACCTGAACTGATGTCTGATGTACAGCATTTTGGTCAATGTGGGTTGCTTTTAAATGTGCTATGCAAATAAAATTGACTTGACTTGACTGTTATGCTTGTGTGCCATTGTATGTTGGGGGAGTCCAGTACAAGGGGCAACAGTTTAAGAATAAGGGGTAGGCCATTTAGAATGGAGATGAAGAAAAACCTTTTCAGTCAGAGTTGTGAATCTGTGGGATTCTCTGCCTCAGAAGGCAGTGGAGGCCAATTCTCTGAATGCATTCAAGAGAGAGCTCGATAGAGCTCTTAAGGAAAGCGGAGTCAGGGGGTATGGGGAGAAGGCAGGAACGGGGTACTGATTGAGAATGATCAGCCATGATCACATTGAATGGCGGTGCTGGCTCGAAGGGCCGAATGGCCTCCTCCTGCAACTATTGTCTATTGCCCATTGTATGTTCGTTCTTAGTACCTGAACTGATGTACAGCACTTTGGTCAACGTGGGTTGTTTTTAAATGTGCTATACAAATAAAAAATGACCTGGCTTGACTAAATGTACCGAGTGTTGACCACTGATTGCAAGACGTGATGCACACGACACAACCCACCCTGTCCCGGCACCTTCAATAGACAATAGGTGCAGGAGGAGGCCATTCAGCCCTTCGAGCCTGTACGCACCACCATTCAATGTGATCACGGCTGATCATTCTCAATCAGTACCCCGTTCCTGCCTTCTCCCCATACCCCCGACTCCGCTATCCTTAAGAGCTCTATCTAGCTCTCTCTTGAATGCATTCAGAGAATTGGCCTCCACTGCCTTCTGAGGCAGAGAATTCCACAGATTCTCAACTCTCTGACTGAAAAGGTTTTTCTTCATCTCTGTTCTAAATGGCCTACCCCTTATTCTTAAACTGTGGCCCCTTGTACTGGACTCCCCCAACATTATCATATCATATATATACAGCCGGAAACAGGCCTTTTCGGCCCTCCAAGTCCGTGCCGCCCAGTGATCCCATTAACACCATCCTACACCCACTAGGGACAATTTTTACATTTACATTTACCCAGCCAATTAACCTACATACCTGGGAACATGTTTCCTGCCTCTAACGTGTCCAACCCCTTAATAATCGTATACGTTTCGATAAGATCTCCTCTCATCCTTCTATATTCCAGTGTATACAAGCCTAGTCGCTCCAGTCTTTCAACATATGACAGTCCCGCCATTCTGGGGATTATCCTGGTGAACCTACGCTGCACGGCCTCAATAACAAGAATATCCTTCCTCACATTTCAGTGAAAGGCCCGCCCGCCATCGAGCGACCATTCAAGCCGTTAATGAACGTTTAAACAAAAAACACACGCCCACAATTCAATATAATCGGTGGTTTCCCCGATGATTATTCACCGTGAACGATCTGGATGAACAAACCTCAACGGCGTTCTTCAGTTGACGGCCCCGGCCCGCTGCGTCATGGCGGCTCGGCGAAGTGCGCGTGCGCGCCCGCCTCTGGGCAGCAGCCCCCAACGCGTCATGCGGGATGTGCGCGTGCGCGCCTTTGGGCAGCCGCCCCCAGCTGCGTCATGCGGGATGTGCGCATGCGCGCCTCTGGGCAGCCCCCTCGCGTCATGCGGGATGTGCGCGTGCGCGCGCCACGAGCAGCGGCCCACACCTTCGGGATGCGCGTGCGCGCGCCCCGAGCAGCAGCCCCCACCTTCGGGATGCGCGTGCGCGCGCTGGGGAGGAGAAGGAGGAGGAAGTAAAGCTGTACCAGCAACAATAGTAGCAGCGCTACCGCAGCACAGCAGCACCGCAGCCCCCACCTGCGGGACGTGGGTGTGTGTGTCGGGGAGGACAACGACAACGGGGACAACATCATAACCAACACGAACAGTAACAGGAACAGGAGCAATCAGCAGCCCCCACCTGCGGGATGTGTGAGTGTGTGTGAGGCACGCGTGAAATAAATGAGCAACATCATCAGCAGGAACAATAACTGCAGAAGGAACAGTAGCAATCAGCAGCACCGCGACTACCCTCAGCCTCACACGACACCGATCCCAACAACAACACAACTCCCCGCCTCAATCTGCACGATGTGTGTGTCTGTGTCCCGGTGGGCAGAACATAGAAAATAGGTGCAGGAGTAGGCTATTCGGCCCTTCGAGCCTGCACCGCCATTCAATGTGATCATGGCTGATCATCCAGCTCAGTAGCCTGTACCTGCCTTCTCTCCATACCCCCTGATCCCTTTAGCAAAAAGGGCCACATCTAACTCCCTCTTAAATATAGCCAATGAACTGGCCTCAACTACCTTCTGTGGCAGAGAATTCCGCAGACTCACCACTCTCTGTGTGAAGAAATGTTTTCTCATCTCGGTCCTAAAAGACCCCCCTTATCCTTAAGCTGTGACCCCTGGTTCTGGACTCCCCCAACATCGGGAACAATCTTCCCGCAACGAACAGATATAAAGCAGCAGCAACATCAGCATCAACGCAACTCCTGTTCAGTTCACGCTTTTACTACAAACAAGGTAATTATAGAAAAACACTTTAATTACAAAGTATAAATAACAACGTCGGCCACTCACTCACGGTGGGGTGTGTGTGTGGGGGGGTGTGTGTGGTGGGGTGTGTGTGTGAGTGGTGGGGGGTGTGTGTGTGTGGTGGGGTGTGTGTGTGTGTGTGTGTGGGGGGGGGGGTGTATGTGTGTGTGGGGTGTATGTGTGTGGGGTGTGTGTGTGTCGGTGTGTGTGTGTGTGGGGGGGGGTGTCGGTGTGTGTG
This sequence comes from Rhinoraja longicauda, assembly GCF_053455715.1. Lineage (NCBI taxonomy): Eukaryota > Metazoa > Chordata > Chondrichthyes > Rajiformes > Arhynchobatidae > Rhinoraja > Rhinoraja longicauda. Next base: position 4,654,967 of record NC_135971.1, on the reverse strand, counting down.
TGTCGGTGTGTGTGGTGGGTGTCGGTGTGTGGTCAGTGTGTGGTGGGTGTCGGTGTGTGTGGGGTGTCGGTGTGTGTGTGGGGTGTCGGTGTGTGTGTGGGGTGTGGGAGGAGAAACAAATAAAAAATCATCATCATCAGACAGCAGCAACAGCAGCACCCACCACCAACAAGGTAATTATGGAAAAATGCTTTAATTACAAAGTATAAATAACAACGTCGGCCCCTCGCTTGCCCACTCGCTCGCTCACTCAGTCGGCGGGGACCACCTGGGCCGATATCGGGAGCTGCGGCACCGGCACCGGCAACGTCTTTGCCCCCCCCCCCCCCCCCCCCGATTCGCGGGGCTTGGGTCGTCCCGCCGCGGACCTTTCGCCGTCCGGCGGGGGCTTCAATATCGGGAGCCCCGACCGTCCCGACGTGGAAACTCCAACAGCCAGACCGTGGGAGTAGACAGCAGGGGAAGAGAAAATAAATTCTGTGACATTCCGTCACAGTGAGGAGGGACTGGAGGAGACTCACTGAGATGGATGTTTCTTTTTGTTTAGTGTTAGTTTATGATTGTGTAAGTGTTATTGCATTTTTATTGATTATTCTTATTGATATTATTGTTGAACTGCGGGTAATTTTTCATTTCGCTGCACATTTATGTGTATGTGACAAATAAATTGACTAGCCAGTGAGTCTGTGGAATTCACTGCCACAGAAGGTAGTTGAGGGCAGACCATTGGCTATATTTAAGGGAGTTAGATGTGGCCCTTGTGGCTAAAGGGATCAGGGGGTATGGAGAGAAGGCAGGTACAGGATACTGAGTTGGATGATCAGCCATGATCATATTCGATAGCGGTGCAGGCTCGAAGGGCCTACTCCTGCACCCATTTTCTATGTTTCTATTGACAGTCAGTCAGTTCCTCAGTCAGTCTATTCACAAAATGCTGGAGTAACTCAGGTGGTCAGGCAGCATCTCGGGAGAGAAGGAATGGGTGACGTTTCGGGTCGAGACCCTTCTTCCTCAGTCAGTCAGTCACTCAGTCTGACCAAGCAAGAACCAAGCGCTCGTTCTCACCTTCCACCCCACCAGCCAGCGGATCCAACAAATCATCCGCCAACATTTCCGTCACCTACAACGGGACCCCACCACTGGCCATATCTTCCCATCCCCTCCCCTCTCTGCGTTCCGCAGAGACCGTTCCCTCCGTAATTCCCTGGTCCGCTCGCCCCTTTCTACCCAAAACACCGACCCAGGCAGCAGGGGGCGGACCCAGCTAGCAGGGGGCGGACCCAGCCAGCAGGGGGCGGACCCAACCAGCAGGGGGCGGACCCAGCCAGCAGGAGGTGGACGCAGGCAGCAGAGGGCGGACCCGGGCAGCAGAGGGCGGACCCGAACAGCAGGGGCGGACCCGGCCAGCAGGGGGCGGAACCAGGCAGCAGGGGCGTACCCAGGCAGCAGCCAGCAGGGGGCGGACCCGGGCAGCAGCCAGCAGGACGGACGGACTCACTCACTCACTCAGTGCCCAAGCTGGATTGTCAGAGACAGCGCTCCTGTTCAGTTTCAGCGACGTTACCTGAGGCTGAGACCGTGCTGGCGGTCGGGTCCGGTAATGAGAGCGGGTTAAACAAAATTCTCTCCCTTTTCCCTCCTTTTTCCCATTTCTCTCCCTTTTCCCATTTCCCTGCCTGTTCCCTTTCCCATTTCTCTCCCTTTTCCCATTTCTCTACCTTTTCCCATTTCTTTCCCATTTCTCTCCCTTTTCCCATTTTTCTCCCTTTTCCCTTTTTTTTCCCTTTTCCCATTTTTTTCCATTTTCTCTGCCTTTTCTCCATCCCGCTTCAGCAGGGAGTTTCTCCACAGCCTGGAGTGGGTCGCCAGACGTGACCGGGACCGGGACACGGCCAGGATGCGGCGCTCTCTCTGCACGGCCGTACATCTGCTGTACCTGCTGGCAGGTAGAGACATGGGGGAGGGGGAGAGAGAGAGATGGGGGGAGAGAGAGGGATGGGGGGAGAGAGAGGGATGGGGGAGAGAGAGGGATGGGAGGGAGAGATGGGGGGAGAGACAGAGAGATGGGGAGAGAGACGGGGGAGAGGGGGAAAGAGATGGGGGAGAGAGGGAAAGATGGAGGAGAGAGGGAAAGATGGAGGAGAGAGGGAAAGATGGGATAGAGAGGGAAAGATGGGGGAGAGAGGGAAAGAGATGGGAAGAGAGGGAAAGAGATGGGGGAGAGAGATGGGGGAGAGGGAAAGAGATGGGGAAGAGGGGGAAAGAGATGGGGAGAGAGGGAAAGAGATGGGAGAGAGAGAGAGATAGGGAGAGGGAGAGAGAGAGAATGCGAGCTGCTGTCCACAGAGTTGGGAGTGGGCAATTGTCAGTCAAACACTGTACTGGGGTAACTCAACGGGTCGGGCCACATCTGTGGAGAGAAGGAATGGGTGACTTTTCGGGTCGAGACCCTTCTCTGAAGAACCCGAAACGTCACCCATTCCTTCTCTCCACAGATGCTGCCTGACCCGCTGAGTTACGCCAGCACTCTGTGAAACGTCACCTATCCATGTTCTCCACAGATGCTGCCCGACCCGCTGAGTTACTCCAGCACTCTGTGAAACGTCACCTATTCCTTCTCTCCACAGATGCTGCCTGACCCGCTGAGTTAGCCCAGCATTTGTGTCTACATTCATCAGTGAAAATGTCATTTAGCTTAGTGATACGGCGCAGAAACAGGCCCTTCGGCCCATCGGGTACGCAGCGACCAGCGATCAGGCTGCACTAACACTGCCCTACACACACACAAGGGGCAATCTCTAATTTTACAGAAGCCTGTCGGTCTTGAGATGTTTGGAGGGAAGTGTGTCGGTCTAAAGAAAGCAAACTCAATGCTAGCATTTATCTCAAGAGGGCTTGTGTACAAAATCAGGGGGTGTTATTCTGAGGCTCTACAAGGCACTGGTCAGGCCCCATTTGGAATATTGTCAGCAATTTTCGCTGCACTCGCTGGAGTTTAGAAGAATGAGGGGGGACCTCATTGAAACTTCACCGAATAGTGAAAGACCCGGATAGGGTGGATGTGGAGAGGATGTTTCCACTAGTGGGAGAGGTCTAGGACAAGAGGGCACAGCCTCAGAATTAAAGGATGTTCGTTCAGGAAGGAGATGAGGAGGAATTTCTTTAATCAGAGGGTGGTAAATCTGTGGGATTCTTTGCCACAGACGGCTGTGGAGGCCACAAGTCAGTGGATATTTTTAAGGCAGAGATAGATAAATTGTTGGTCAGTGCTGGTGTCAGGGGTTATGGTGAAAAGGCAGGAGAATGTGGTTGTGAGGGAGAGATAGATCAGGCGTGATTGAATGGCTCGATGGGCAGAATGGCCCAATTCTACACCTATCACTTATGACCTAAACCGGAGAGGCCGGAGAAAACCCACGCAGGTCACGGGGAGAACGTACAGATTCCATACAGACAGCACCCGTGGTCAGGATCGAACCCTGGTCTCTGGCGCTGTGAGGCAGCAGCTCTACCGTTGCGCCACCATTGTACATCATGATGTATCTATCTGTACGTCATTGGTGAGACCACAGTTCTAGCACCCAGCTACAGGGAGGTGGCATGGTGCTGGAGAGGATGCAGTAGGGATAGACCAGCTTGGCACGGGCACAGTGGGGGTTAGGTTACAGGGAGCCACTGCACAGGGTAGGTCCCTACTCTGGGGATGAGGGGGGTTCTTGTTGAGGTGTATAAAACCACGAGGAGCGTTGGTCATGTGGATGGTCACAGGCCTTTTCCCCAGGGTGTGGTGGTCTTAAACAAGAGTGTAGACGCAATAAGCTGGAGTAACTCAGCGGGACAGGCAGCATCTGTGGAGAACATGCATAGAGACATTTCACAGAGTGCTGGAGTAACTCAGCGGGTCGGGCAGCATCTGTGGAGAAAAGGAATAGATGATGTTTTGAGTCGAGAACCTTCTTCAGACTGACTCTCATATCCATACCCCTCCCTGCAGCTTCACATTTCACTACTCTCCTCATCTGACCTCCTTTCTGACTCCTTTCACCTTTAGCCTCACCTTTTCATGAATGAATGAATATGTTGATGAATGAATGAATACGTTTATTGGCCAAGTACTGATTGAGAATGATCAGCCATGGCGGTGCTGGCTCGAAGGGCCGAATGGCCTCCTCCTGCACCTATTGTCTATTGTCTATAAATCTGTGCAGGAGAAGGCAATATGGCCCTTCGAGCCAGCACTGCAATTCATTGTAATCATAGCTGATCATCCACAATCAGTAACCTATGCCTGCATTCTCCCCATATCCCTTGATTCCACCAGCCTCTAGAGCTGTATCGAAATCTCTTTTAAATTCATCCAGTGAATTGGCCTCCACTATCTTCTGTGGCAGAGAATTCCACAAATTCACAACTCTCTGGGTGAAAAAGTTCCTTCTCACCTCCGTTTTAAATGGCCTCCCCTTTAGACTGTGGCCCCTGGTTCTGGGCTCCCCCAACGTAGGGAACATTTTTTCTGTATCGAGATTATCCAGTAGGAGGTAGTTGGGCAGGGACTATCACAACGTTAACGAAGTAGTTGGACAGATACATGGATAGGGCAGGTTTGGAGGGATATGGGCCAAACGCGGGCACTGCAGGTCGGTTGAAGAACCCAATGGTTGTGGGGGAGGAGCTGGGAATGGGAGCTATAGTGAACCTGTCGGTTTAGTTGATGGTCACATCGAACAAGATCAGTCCCTTCAGCCCACATTAGACTACGCAATGCCTCTCCCTTATGTGCCTCTACCCCCACTCCAGCAGCGCGTTCCAGGCACCCACCACCCTGTGTAATAAAACATGACCCGCACATCTCCTTGAAACTTGCCCCCACTGAGCTAAAATCCATGTCGTCCCGTCAGAGCCGAGAAGGAATGGGGGCGGCGCGGGGGCGCCTGCTGCCTCGTGCGGCGGGACCTGGTTCGCCGCTGCGGGAAAATATAGACTGTTCCATAAACATCCCGCAACTTTGGTGGCCCCAGAAACGTGGCGACTCTCTCTGTACTGTCTGGGGGAAGTCTGTATTTTACCGGATTGCATTCAAAAGCAAAGCATTTCACTGTCCCTTGGTTCATGTGACAATCGAGTATAATTGGCTCATTGAGTTGAATCCAAGTTTGCACATGAGACTGTTAAATGAAATAACAGTGTTTGCTGTGGATATAATATCATTGTGCAGCCTAATATAATGATCAATTCACGATGGGAAACACTGATGTATTTAGTTTAAGGGAATGAAATTTACCCGCAGCTTGTTGCATATAACATCCAGTTGCTGGTCAGGGCTGTGATTGACGGGGCTGAGCTCCGCCTCCCCTCAGCCGTGCCCCGATACTGCAAGGGTTCAGCAGCTGCGCGAAAGGGAACGCGTTTTGAACCAGGAAGTGGCGGAGTTAACATGGCTTCGAAAGACCAGGTCGAGAGTTGGGCCGAGGAGGTAGTTTGTCCCATCTGCCTGGATTTCTTCACCGATCCGGTTACACTGGAGTGCGGGCACAACTTCTGCCGCTCCTGTATCACACAGAGTTGGGACAGGGAGGGGAGAAACTCCTGCCCGGAATGTAGAGAGGTGTTTACAGACCGCACCCTCAGGGTGAGTCGGGCCTTGGCGAGACTGGCTGAGAAAGCTCGAACACTGAGCCTGAATCGGGAAATTGCAGAGAAGAAAAGTAAACTTCACTGCGAGGAACATCAGGAAGAACTGAAGCTGTTTTGTGAAACTGATAAGAAGCTGATCTGTCTGGTTTGTGCAGCTGGGCGGGAACACAAGTCCCACAGCTTCATGCCGGTTAAAGAAGCTGTTGAAAACCACAAGGTAAAAGCAAACCGATTTTAATCACATCATTTTAATTCCATTTTTACTGTTCAACAATTTAATTTTCTGATTCCCAAACACAATTCCAGGATCGGGTGAAATCTTCCATCCAGTCTCTCACCAAATATAAATCAGAGATCCAGCAAATGGAGCAGCAACAGAAAGAGAAGATTTCTGGAGTTCTGGTGAGGCTTTTAAGTTTCGATTTCCTGACCTTGTGTAGGTTTGATCCCCGTGACGCGTGTAATAACAGGGCAGCGCAGTGACACAAGTAGTGCTGCTGTCTCCTAGTTCTGGTGTGCGGGTTCGATCCTGACCTCGGGCGCTGCCCGTGTGGTTCACGCCTTTTCCCTGTGACCGCGTCTAATTCCTTCCACGTCCCCAATACACGCTGGTTCAATGGTCAATCGGGGACTGTAAAATTATCCCTGGGACAGTGGATGGTGGACGGATAAATAGGAATTAAAGGGAAGATGAAAAGGAAAGCAGGGTATTGCATTGGGGTAGAGGATTAATGGGTAATAAGATTACCCTCTCGACATTTCAGAAACATTTAGACAAACTATTGAATTGTCAAAGAAAATAAAAATGCACAGGACAAATGTTACGGTCAAAGTCGTGAGGAAACACAATCAGTGACATGAAATATTGATCTTCCCCTTTCATTTCACAGGAACAGTCACACAACCTTCAGTCCAAGATCACTTCCCAGTTTGCTGAACTGCACCAGATTCTCACTGGGAAAGAGCAGCGCGTACTGGCAGATATCCGGGAGGAAGAGAAGAAGATTCTAAATACAATGGAGAAAAAACTTGAAGAGATTGAAGAGAATTTAAATTCCATTGAGGAGGATCTCTTAAAGTTGCAGCAACAGATGGATCAACAGGACGGTGTGGTGTTTCTGAAGGTGAGGGGTGACACTCCAGTTTGGCGAAGTGAAAGCGCACAGTCACAAAATGGTGGGGGATATTTCTGAGATAAATGCTGCATTACCATATAACCATATAACAACTATATGCCCGGAAACAGGCCCGTTCGGCCCTACCAGTCCACGCCGACCACTCTCTCTGACCTAGTCTCATCTACCTGCTCTCAGACCATAACCCTCCAATCCCCTCTCATCCATATACCAATCCAATTTACTCTTAAATAATAAAATGGAGCCTGCCTCCACCACTTCCACCGGAAGCCCATTCCATACAGCCACCACCCTCTGACTAAAGAAATTACCCCTCATGTTACCCCTAAACTTTTGTCCCTCAATTCTAAAGTTATGTCCCCTTGTTGGAATCTTCCCCACTCTCAAGGGGAAAAGCCTACCCACGTCAACTCTGTCCGTCCCTCTTAAAATTTTAAAAACCTCTATCAAGTCCCCCCTCAACCTTCTACGCTCCAAAGAATAAGGACCCAACCTGTTCAACCTCTCTCTGTAGCTTAAGTGCTGAAACCCAGGCAACATTCTAGTAAATCTCCTCTGTACCCTCTCCATTTTGTCGACATCCTTCCTATAATTGGGCCACTAATTGAGAACTGGGTAAATGCTCCGTCTGTTCCAGAGCTGTGCTGCTGTTGTTCCCAAACTAAATGGCCTCCCGTATAATCTGCGGGATCTCTGCACTGCCTGCGGTCTCCTTGGGATGAGTTACTGTGATCCTGTCACTGAGATAGCGAATGTTTGAAATTTCCCCGAAAAGATGGAAAATCTCCACGAAATCAAAAGATCATGTGGAAAGTTTGTCCTATGTTCCTCTTTAGTGGGAAATAATTACGCGGCATTAAACTGATCTGTTGAAGGCTTGCCCTCAGATCACTTCATCAATTCCTGTGATTTACCCACCTTAACATGCCTTGAGATCACCAGCACTTAAGGGGACCTATCCTATCCTAATTATCCCTTTGCTCTTAAAGGTACCTATTCTCCCCCTAGTTATTATTTTGCTATTAATACACTTGTAGGATCTCTCGTGCAATATCCAATATTTGTCTCTGTGACGATGACAATAAATGCTGGGCAATGGAACATTTCTGGGGCTTGTTGTGATTTGTGTGAAACTCCTGCTGTTGGGATGTGGACGTCCCGTCTCAGTCTGCTCAGATTTGTGTTTTATTTCTTGCAGGAGGAAGCTGGGAGGAAGAGGAGGTAGGACATGCTCTTGACTGAAATACTGCATGTTTGTGTGTATCAGCTCAAAGACATTGTTGAGGCTCAGTTTATAACCAGCTGCTGAATATTTGCAGGGTTAGTGATGAAGATAGAGCACTCACAGTGACAGACGGTGCCTTGCCGATTGAAAAATTCCATCAACACTTTTTGATGAACACGCTGTGGAGAGAAACATCTGCCATTAAGCGAGGTAAAACATGTTCAGTTTCCCCTCTTCTTGTTTATAATGCCTTGTAGTAACACAGATGCAAACATTGCCGAGAGAAATTGTATTCGCCTCTACACCTCCGATGGCAGCTATCTCTCTGCCACCCAGTGCCTGAAAACGTTGCCGTTCAAGAACATTTTAGACTTTCCCTTCACAACTTAAACCGATGCCCACGAAGTTTAGAAAACTGCATCTCCCATTCCTCAGTCCGTTGGCCCAGTTCATTACGATCAGTTTAATCTTAGACAACCTTCTTCACTCTCCACCATGTCTCATGAATTTTAGTCTCATCCACAAACCTGCTTGCCATGCCACCCACATACACGTCATTTATCTAATCATTTGTATGATTAGGGACCAACAGTTGACTCAGCATTGAGCATTGTGGTACACCACTTGCGACAGGCTTCCAGTCTGAAAAACAACTCTGCCTCCCACCTTCCGGCCACATTTTTCCCCACTCGCTAACTACCCTGGATTCCATACGTTCCAGCCTTCCTGATCAACCTACCATAGAGGTTGCTGCTATCAAATTGCTAATCATACCTCCGACATTCACATCCAAGCCTTAGAAATATCACATAAACAGCAGTGAACATCTGAAATGTTCTGCCCTAGGAGGTAGTGATGGGTCAGATTATTGGAATAGGCAAAGTGAACACAGATGGATATTTGAAGGATCGAGAAATTGGCGGCTATGGACAACTTGTATAGAACAGGAATTGGTGCCATCTTAGATCAGTCATGATCACATTGAATGGCGGAGTCGGCCTGAGGAGTGGAGCCTACTCCTCCTGCTATTTTCTTGTGATCTTTAGTTTTTTTCATACCTACAGCATGATAAACCTTACACAGAGTTGAATGCGGCAAAGATTGACAATACTTCTCTCTGGGACAATGATTTTGCTGTGCGGGGTGAGATTGGGGAGACTAGGCCTGTGTACTCGAGCGTTTGGGTGTATTAGAGGGGATATCAGTGAAACACACAGTTCTTACAGGGCTCAGTGGGCTGGATGCAGGGAGGATGGTTCCCCTGTCAGAGGGGTCTGGAGAGCGGGCACTCTCTCAGAATGTGGGCCGCACCATGTAGCACAGAGATAAGGAGACATTACTGCACGCAGAGGCTGGGGAACGACCCTGCACCGGAGGCAGTGGAGACTCAGTCATTCAGTGCTCTTGGAGCTGAGAGCCATGGTTGTACATTACAGAGTCTGGCCCTTCGGCCCATCGTGTCCATGACCATCTTTTCCCAGCTATACTAATCGATTGGCCCACATTCCATCGGCATTCTTCTCCACCTCACCTATTTAAATACCGCCAATATATTGATTATATCTCACTCCACCACCTCCACTGTAGCATGTTCCAGATATCACCCACTCTCAGTGTAAATCTATGTACTAAACCTCTCGTTTGTTTGTTTGTTCCTGAACTACAGCCAAAACGGTACACGATAGCATGACGATTTTAAGCCCACCTTACTCACCGTCATCCCTTTGGTGCTCATGGAAGAAGTTTCATTGAAATCAGTGTTATATTTTTTAAGTTATTCACATTTTAAGGTTTAAATCTATCTCCCAGGGACGTAGGGGGAGGGAGGGAGAGGGGGGGGGGAGGAGTGAGGGAGGGGGAGAGGGGGGGGAGGAGGGGGAGAGGTGGGGAGGTGGGGAGGAGAGGGTGCTGCACCAATGCAGGAGAGGTTTGGGCCCAACGGATCCACTTGGTCCAGTAAAACATAAATCTCAGATATACTTTAAAATACTTTGCTCTCAATATAAACCTGCACTCTCAATAGACAATAGGTGCAGGAGTAGGCCATTCAGCCCTTCGAGCCAGCACCACCATTCAATGCGATCATGGCTGATCACTCTCAATCAGTACCCCGTTCCTGCCTTCTCCCCATACCCCCTCACTCCGCTATCCTTAAGAGCTCTATCCAGCTCTCTCTTGAAAGCATCCAACGAACTGGCCTCCACTGCCTTCTGAGGCAGAGAATTCCACACCTTCACCACTCTCCGACTGAAAAAGTTCTTCCTCATCTCCGTTCTAAATGGCCTACCCCTTATTCTTAAACTGTGGCCCCTTGTTCTGGACTCCCCCAACATTGGGAACATGTTTCCTGCCTCTAATGTGTCCAATCCCCTAATTATCTTATATGTTTCAATAAGATCCCCCCTCATCCTTCTAAATTCCAGTGTATACAAGCCCAATCGCTCCAGCCTTTCAACATACGACAGTCCCGCCATTCCGGGAATTAACCTAGTGAACCTACGCTGCACGCCCTCCATAGCAAGAATATCCTTCCTCAAATTTGGAGACCAAAACTGCACAAAGTACTCCAGGTGCGGTCTCACCAGGGCCCGGTACAACTGTAGAAGGACCTCTTTGCTCCTATACTCAACTCCTCTTGTTACGAAGGCCAACATTCCATTGGCTTTCTTCACTGCCTGCTGTACCTGCATGCTTCCTTTCATTGACTGATGCACTAGGACACCCAGATCTCGTTGAACTCCCCCTCCTCCTAACTTGACACCATTCAGATAATAATCTGCCTTTCTATTCTTACTTCCAAAGTGAATAACCTCACACTTATCTACATTAAACTGCATCTGCCATGTATCCGCCCACTCACACAACCTGTCCAAGTCACCCTGCAGCCTTATTGCATCTTCCTCACAATTCACACTACCCCCCAGCTTAGTATAATCTGCAAATTTGCTAATGGTACTTTTAATCCCTTCGTCTAAGTCATTAATGTATATCGTAAATAGCTGGGGTCCCAGCACCGAACCTTGCGGTACCCCACTGGTCACTGCCTGCCATTCCGAAAGGGCCCCATTTATCCCCACTCTTTGCTTTCTGTCTGTCAACCAATTTTCTATCCATGTCAGTACCCTACCCCCAATACCATGTGCGCTAATTTTGCCCACTAATCTCCTATGTGGGACCTTGTCGAAGGCTTTCTGAAAGTCGAGGTACACCACATCCACTGACTCTCCCCTGTCAATTTTCCTAGTTACATCCTCAAAAAATTCCAGTAGATTTGTCAAGCATGATTTCCCCTTCGTAAATCCATGCTGACTCGGAATTATCCCGTTACTGCTATCCAAATGCTCAGCAATTTCGTCTTTTATAATTGACTCCAGCATCTTCCCCACCACTGATGTCAGACTAACTGGTCTATAATTACCCGTTTTCTCTCTCCCTCCTTTCTTAAAAAGTGGGATAACATTTGCTATCCTCCAATCCACAGGAACTGATCCTGAATCTATAGAACATTGAAAAATGATCTCCAATGCTTCCACTATATCTAGAGCCACCTCCTTAAGTACCCTGGGATGCAGACCATCAGGCCCTGGGGATTTATCAGCCTTCAGTCCCATCAGTCTACCCAAAACCATTTCCTGCCTAATGTGGATTTCCTTCAGTTCCTCCATCACCCTAGGTTCTCCGGCCCCTAGAACATTTGGGAGATTGTGTGTATCTTCCTCAGTGAAGACAGATCCAAAGTAACGGTTTAACTCGTCTGCCATTTCTTTGTTCCCCATAATAAATTCCCCTGCTTCTGTCTTCAAGGGACCCACATTTGCCTTGACTATTTTTTTCCTCTTCACGTACCTAAAAAAACTTTTGCTATCCTCCTTTATATTATTGGCTAGTTTACCCTCGTACCTCATCTTATCTCCCCGTATTGCCTTTTTAGTTAACTTTTGTTGCTCTTTAAAAGAGTCCCAATCCTCTGTCTTCCTACTCTTCTTTGCTATGTTATACTTCCTCTCCTTAATTTTTATGCTGTCCCTGACTTCCCTTGTCAGCCACAGGTGTCTCTTACTCCCCTTAGAGTCTTTCCACCTCTTTGGAATAAATTGATCCTGCAACCTCTGCATTAGTCCCAGGAATACCTGCCATTGCTGTTCTACCATCTTCCCTGCCAGGGCCTCCTTCCAGTCAATTTTGGCCAGCTCCTGCCTCATGCCTCTGTAATCCCCTTTGCTATACTGTAATACCGACACTTCCGATTTTCCCTTCTGCCTTTCCATTTGCAGAGTAAAATTTATCATGTTGTGATCACTGCCTCCTAATGGCTCTTTTACCTCTAGTCCCCTTATCAGATCAGGATCATTACACAACACTAAATCCAGAATTGCCTTCTCCCTGGTAGGCTCCAGTACAAGCTGTTCTAAGAATCCATCTCGAAGGCACTCTACAAACTCTCTTTCCTGGGGTCCATTTCCAACCTGATTTTCCCAGTCTACCTGCATGTTGAAATCTCCCATAACCACCATAGCATTACATTTTTGACACGCCAATTTTATCTCCTGATTCAACTTGCACCCTATGTCGAGGCTACCGTTTGGGGGCCTATAGATAACTCCCATTAGGGTCTTTTTACCCTTACAATTTCTCATTTCTATCCATACTGATTCAACATCTCCTGATTCTATGTCACCCCTTGCAAGGGAATGAATATCATTCCTTACCATCAGAGCAACCCCACCCCCTCTGCCCACCTGTCTGTCTTTTCTATACGTTATGTATCCCTGAATATTCAGTTCCCAGCCCTGGTCCTCTTGTAGCCATGTCTCAGTGATCCCTACAACATCATACTTGCCCATGACTAACTGAGCCTCAAGCTCATCCACTTTATTTTTTATACTACGCGCATTTAAGTACAACACTTTAACTTCTGTATTTACCTCCCCTCTCACATCGGTCACAATTGGCCCTGCCCTTAATTTCTTTTCCCCTCTAGAACTTCTGTTCCCATTCTTCCGAGAGTCTTTTGCAATATCTCCTGTATTCCCTTTTACCTCATCTTCATATTCACAATTTGTTAACCCCTCCCCCCCACTACTTAGTTTAAAGCCACAGGTGTCACACTAGCAAACCTGCCTGCCAGAATGTTTGTCCCCCAGCTGTTAAGATGTAACCCGTCCCTTTTGTACAAGTCACCCCTAGCCCAGAAGAGATCCCAGTGGTCCAGAAATCTAAATCCCTGCTCTCTGCACCAGCCCTTCAGCCATAAATTCATACCCTCTATCTCTCTGTTCCTGGCCTCACCAGCACGAGGTACCGGTAGCAGTCCAGAGATAACCACCTTCGACGTCCTACTTCTCAGTGTTTTTCCCAACTCTCTAAACTCCCGCTGTAGCACCTCCTTCCTCTTCCGCCCGACGTCATTCGTGCCCACGTGCACAACGACTTCAGGTTGATCGCCTTCCCTCACTAGGATTTTCTGAAGCCGGTCTGTGATGTGTTGAACCCTGGCACCAGGGAGGCAACAGACCATCCTCAAGTCCCTCCTGCTGCCACAGAATCTTCTGTCCGTCCCTCGGACGATGGATTCACCGACCACTACGGCTCTTCCTGACTTCGGTCTCCCCTGTCGAGTATCCTTGCCAACAGGTCCGCCACTCGGACTGGAAATGTCTTCTGCCCCGACAGTTCCCAAGAGGGTATACCTATTTGCAATAGGCACAGCCACTGGGGTCTCCTTTAGTCCTCGTCCACTCCTCCCTGAAACAGTCTCCCACCTTCGCTCTCGTGATTTGATATCCCTGCATGCGAATAAGGTTTAGATAATTACCCTGCATCCTACTGCAGACTCTGACAACCTTCCCCACTATCCTCAATTTTTGCTTCCTCCCCAAACTTACTAATCACACCTCCCACATTCACATCCAAGCCATGATCATATAACAAAAACAGCAAAGGGGACTCGAGGTAAAAGAGCCATTAGGAGGCAGTGACCACAATATGATAAGTTTTACTCCACAAATTGAGAGGGAGTAGGGAAAATTGGAAGTGTCAGTATTACAGTATAGCAAAGGGGTTACAGAGGCATGAGGCAGGAGCTGGCCAGAATTCACTGGAAGGAGGCCCTAGCAGGGAAGACGGTGGAACAGCAATGGCAGGTATTCCTGGGAATAATGCAGAAGTTGCAGGATCAATTTATCCCAAAGATTAGGAAAGATTCTAAGGGGAGTAAGAGGCACCCGTGGCTGACAAGGAACGTCAAGGACAGCATAGAAATAAAAGAGAAGAAGTACAACAAAGCAAAGAAGAGTGGGAAGCCAGAGGATTGGGACTCTTTTAAGGAGCAACAGAAGACAACTAAGAAGGCAATACGGGGAGAAAAGATGGGGTACGAGGGTAGAAACATAGAAAATAGGTGCAGGAGTAGGCCATTCGGCCCTTCGAGCCTGCACTACCATTCAATATGATCATGGCTGATCATCCAACTCAGTATCCTGTACCTGCCTTCACTCCATAACCCCTGATCCCTTTAGCCACAAGGGCCACATCTAACTCACTCTTAAATATAGCCAATGAACTGGCCTCAACTACCCTCTGTGGCAGAGAATTCCACAGATCCTCCACTCTCTGTGTGAAAACAAACTTTCTCATCTCGGTCCTAAAAGCCTTCCCCCTTATCCTTAAACTGTGACGTCTTGTTCTGGACTTCCCCAACATCGGGAACAATCTACCTGCATCTAACCTGTCCAACCCCTTAAGAATTTTGTAAGTTTCTATAAGATCCTCCCTCAATCTTCTAAATTCCAGCGAGTACAAGCCGAGTCTATCCAGTCTTTCTTCACATGAAAGTCCTGCCATCCCAGGAATCAATCTGGTGAACCTTCTCTGTACTCCCTCTATGGCAAGAATGTCTTTCCTCGGATTAGGAGACCAAAACTGTACGCAATACTCCAGGTGTGCTCTCACCAATGCCCTGTACAACTGCAGCAGAACCTCCCTGGAGTAGTCCCTGAACCTCCCTGCTCCTATACTCAAATCCCCTGGCTATGAATGCCAACATACCATTCGCTTTCTTCACTGCCTGCTGCACCTGCATGCCTACTTTCAATGACTGGTGTACCACGACACCCAGGTCTCGTTGCATCTCCCCTTTTCCTAATCAGCCACCATTCAGATAATAGTCTGCTTTCCTGTTCTTGCCACCAAAGTGGATAACCTCACATTTATCCACATTATACTGCATCTGCCATGCATTTGCCCACTCACCTAACCTATCCAAGTCACCTTGCAGCCTCCTAGCATCCTCCTCACAGCTAACACTGCCCCCCAGCTTCGTGTCATCCGCAAACTTGGAGATGTTGCATTCAATTCCCTTGTCCAAATCATTAATTTATATTGTAAATAGCTGGGGTCCCAGCACTGAGCCTTGCGGTACCCCACTAGTCACTGCCTGCCATTCCGAAAAGGACCCGTTTATTCCTACTCTTTGCTTCCTGTCCGCCAACCAATTCTCTATCCACCTCAACACTGAACCTCCAATACCGTGTGCTTTAAGTTTGTACCCCAATCTCCTATGTGGGACCTTGTCGAAGGCCTTCTGGAAGTCCAGATATAACACATCGACTGGTTCTCCCTTATCCACTCTACTAGTTACATCCTTGAAAAATTCTATAAGATTCGTCAGACATGATTTGCCTTTCATAAATCCATGCTGACTTTGTCCAATGATTTCACCACTTTCCAAACGTGCTGCTATCCCATCTTTAATAACTGACTCTAGCATTTTTCCCACGACCAATGTTAGACTAACTGGTCTGTAATTCCCCTTTTTCTCTCTCCCTCCCTTTTTGAAAAGTGGGGTTACATTAGCTACCCTCCAATCCTCAGGAACTACTCCAGAATCTAAAGAGTTTTGAAAAATTATCAGTAATGCATCCACTATTTCTGGGGCTACCTCCTTAAGCACTCTGGGATGCAGCGTATCTGGCCCTGGGGATTTATCGGCCTTTAATCCATTCAATTTACCTAACACCACTTCCCGACTAACCTGGATTTCACTCAGTTCCTCCATCTCATTTGACCCCCGGTCCGCTGCTATTTCCGGAAGATTATTTATGTCTTCCTTAGTGAAGATAGAACCAAAGTAGTTATTGAATTGGTCTGCCATGTCCTTGTTCCCCATGATCAATTCACCTGTTTCTGACTGCAAGGAACCTACATTTGTCTTAACTAATCTTTTTCTCTTCACATATCTATAAAAGCTTTTGCAGTCAGTTTTTATGTTCCCTGCCAGTTTTCTTCCATAATCTATTTTCCCTTTCCTAATTAAGCCCTTTGTCCTCCTCTGCTGGACTCTGAATTTCTCCCAGTCCTCTGGTAGGCTGCTTTTTCTTGCTAATTTGTATGCTTCATCTTTTGTTTTGATACTATCCCTAATTTCCCTTGTTAGCCACGGATGCACTACCTTCCCTGATTTATTATTTTGCCAAACTGGGATGAACAATTGTTGTAGTTCACCCATGTGGTCTTTAAATGCCTTCCATTGCATATCCACAATTCACGTCTCATAGCCTCAAAGATACCTTTCTTTAAGTTCAGAACCGTTGTTTCTGAATTAACTCTGTCACTCTCCATCCTAATGAAGAACTCAACCATATTATGGTCACTCTTGCCCAAGGGGCCACACACATCAAGACTGCTAACTAACCCTTCCTCATTACTCAATACCCAGTCTAGAATAGCCTGTTCTCTCGTTGGTTCCTCTACATGTTGGCTTAGAAAACTATCCCGTATACATTCCAAGAAATCCTCTTCCTCAGCACCTCTGCCAAATTGATTCACCCAATCTATATGTAGATTGAAGTCACCCATTCTAACTGTTTTACCTTTGTTGCACGCATTTCTAATTTCCTGTTGGATGCCATCCCCAACTCTACTACTACTGTTAGGCGGCCTGTACACAACTCCCACTAGCGTTTTCTGCCCCTTAGTGTTTCGCAGCTCTACCCATATCGATTCCACATCTTCCAAGCTAATGTCCTGCCTTTCTATTGCGTTAATCTCCTCTCTAACCAGCAACGCTACCCCACCTCCTTTTCCTTTCTCTCTATCCCTCCTGAATATTGAATATCCCTGGATGTTCAGCTCCCAGCCTTGGTCACCCTGGAGCCATGTCTCCGTAATCCCAACTATATCATATTCATTAATAACTATCTGCACATTCAACTCATCCACCTTATTATGAATGCTCCTTGCATTGAGACACAAAGCCTTCAGGCTTGCCTTTACAACACTCTTACCCCTTATACAATTATGTTGAAAAGTGGCCCTTTTTGATTTTTGCCCTGGATTTGTCTGCCTGCCACTTTTAATTTTCACCTTGCTACCTATTGCTTCTACCCTCATTTTACACCCCTCTGTCTCTCTGCTCATGCTCCCACCCCCCTGCCACATTAGTTTAAATCCTCCCCGACAGCACTAGCAAACACTCCCCCAGGGACATTGGTTCCATTCCAGTTCAGGTGCAGACCGTCCTGTTTGTACTGGTCCCACCTCCCCCAGAACTGGTTCCAATGTCCTAGAAATTTGAATCCCTCCCCCTTGCACCATTTTTCAAGCCACGTATTCATCTGAAATATCTTCCTATTTCTACTCTGACTAGCACGTGGCACTGGTAGTAATCCTGAGATTATTACCTTTGAGGTCCTACTTTTAAGTTTATCTCCTAGCTCCCTAAATTCACCTTGTAGGACCTCTTCCCGTTTTTTACCTATATCTTTGTTGCCAATGTGCACCACGACAACTGGCTGTTCACCCTCCCGCTCCTGAATGTTCTGCAGCCGCTGAGAGACATCCCTGACCCTTGCACCAGGGAGGCAACATACCATCCCGGAGTCTCGTTTGCGACCGCAGATCTATTCCCCTTACAATTGAATCCCCTATCACTATAGCCCTTCCACTCTTTTTCCTCCCCTCCTTTGCCGCAGAGCCACCCACGGTGCCATGAACTTGGCTGCTGCTGCCTTCCCCTGATGAGCCATTTCCCCCATCAGTATCCAAAATGGTATATCTGTTTAGGAGGGAGATGACCGCAGGGGACTCCTGCACTACCTGCCTACTGCTACGCTGGCTAGTGGCCACCCATTCCCTTTCTGTCCGCTTAACCTTTACGTGCGGTGTGGCCAACTCACTATACGTGCTATCCACGACCTTCTCAGCATCGTGGATGCTCCAGTATGAATCCAACAGCAGCTCCAACCGTTCAATACGGTCTGCCAGGAGCTGCAGCTGGACACACCTCCTGCACACGTAGTCATCAGGGACACCAACAATATCCCTGATCTCCCACGTGTTGCATGATGAGCACTGCACTCCACGTTAAACTAGCCAATAATATAAAGGAGGATAGTAAAAGCCTTTTTAGGTATGTAAAGAGGAAAAAAATAGTCAAGTCAAATGTGGGTCCCTTGAAGACAGAAGCAGGGGAATTTATTATGGGGAACAAGGAAATGGCAGACGAGTTGAACCGGTACTATGGATCTGTCTTCACTAAGGAAGATACAAGCAATCTCCCAGATATTCTAGTGGCAAGAGATCCTAGGGTGACGGAGGAACTGAAGGAAATCCACATTAGGCAGGAAATGGTGTTGGGTAGACTGATGGGACTGAAGGCTGATAAATCCCCAGGGCCTAATGGTCTGCATCCCAGGGTACTTCAGGAGTTGGCGCTAGAAATTGTGGGCACATTGGTGATCATTTTCCAATGTTCTATAGATTCAGGATCAGTTCCTGTGGATTGGAGGGTAGCTAATGTTGTCCCACTTTTTAAGGAAGGAGGGAGAGAAAACGGGAAATTATAGACCAGTTAGTCTTACATCAGTGGTGGGGAAGATGCTGGAGTCAA
This sequence comes from Rhinoraja longicauda, assembly GCF_053455715.1. Taxonomy (NCBI): domain Eukaryota; kingdom Metazoa; phylum Chordata; class Chondrichthyes; order Rajiformes; family Arhynchobatidae; genus Rhinoraja; species Rhinoraja longicauda. Next base: position 4,636,084 of record NC_135971.1, on the reverse strand, counting down.
TTATAAAAGACGAAATTGCGGAGCATTTGGATAGTAGTAACAGGATCGTTCCCGAGTCAGCATGGATTTACAAAGGGGAAATCATGCTTGACTAATCTTCTGGAATTCTTTGAGGATGTAACTAGGAAAATTGACAGGAGAGAGCCGGTGGATGTGGTGTACCTCGACTTTCAGAAAGCCTTCGACAAGGTTCCACATAGGAGATTAGTGGGCAAAATTAGATTTTTAGATTTAGAGATACAGCGCGTAAACAGGCCCTTCGGCCCACCGGGTCCGCGCCGTCCATCGATCCCCGCACATCAACACTATCCTACACACACTAGGGACAATTTTTAAAAAACCATTTACCCAGTCAATTAACCTACATACCCGTATGTCTTTGGAGTGTGGGAGGAAAACGAAGGTCTCGGAGAAAACCCACGCAGGTCACGGGGAGAACGTACAAACTCCGTACAGACGGCGCCAGTAGTCAGGGTCGAACCTGAGTCTCCGGCGCTGCATTCGCTGTAAGGCAGCAACTCTACCGCTGCGCCACCGAGCGGCCCATGAGAACATGGTATTCTGTCCAACACCCGATCATTCAACCTCTGCTTCCTTCCATGGTCCAAGTCACCCCTCCCTCTCTCTCTCACCCTCCACTATAAGAAACAGGGGCAGGTCATCTGGCCCCTCGTGTCTGCCCCCTTTCACTGTGATCATGACGACCCCACCACGCACCTCTACCTCCTCTTTAACAACCTCAAATTACCGCTAAGCTCTATATCCTCTTGCTCCGATCTGCCTCCATATGTGAGTAGCCTCCCCCCCTCCCTTCGTTTCTCCTTCACCACCGCGATCTCGCAATCCTCCTCACTCTCCGCACTCGTCCTCCCCGTCCACCCTCCCCCACCTCACGACATTCCCCCTCTCCATCCCTGGATTAAAAACTCCGGGGAAGATGTCTGTTGTCCACCCGATGTGGTTGTGGGTGAAACCCCGGGCAGGGTTTCAGTTGTCCGCCCGCCTGTGCCTGAGGCCGAGCGGCCTCTCCCCCGGTCCCGGGGCCGCGCTGCCCGAGTCTCCCCCCGACCCCCGAGGACTCTCTGATTCTCTGCTTCTCCCCCCAGTCCCCGTCACCCTGGATGTGGAAACAGCGCATGCGCAGCTCGAGGTGTCTGAGGATCGGAAGAGGGTGAGATGGACCCGGACCCGGAGGAGTCTCCCTGACACCGGGAAGAGGTTTACAGACTGTGTGTGTGTGCTGGGATCGGAGGGATTCACATCGGGGAGACATTACTGGGAGGTGGAGGGGAGTGAGTACTGGAGTCTGGGAGTCGCCGCAGAGTCTGTGGAGAGGGAGGTAGAGGACGACCTGACCCCGGAGACTGGAGTCTGGAGCATCTGGCGGCGGGATGACGGGTTTGTTGCATTCACCTCCCCTCCATCCCGTCTCCCCGCCCGTCCCATCCCCGGGAGGGTGGGAGTTTATCTCAGTTACGAGTCCGGGACAGTTTCATTTTACGACGCGGGCACCAAGTCCCATCTCCACACCTTCACTGGGAATAAATTCACGGAGAAACTTTATCCTTTCTTCGGGCCTTGGCGTAAAGACCAGTGGCTGAGAATGTGCTCCGGTTCCGCTCCGGGTGTGTAAAAGGGTCGGGTCCCGGGACCGGCGTCAGGAGCGGGGTTCAGGGGCTGTGGGGCAGAAACCCGGTGGACAACAGGTCGGCGCTGAACGGCTCCCATTTAATCCCCAAATTCCGCGTCGTAAAAAAACCCCAGTGAGCGCGGAAATAAAACCGGGGGGGAATGTAAATGTGGGAAGAGAGAAATAAACAGCAAGTGGAATCAGAGCTGCCGATCCGTTTATTTTAACGCGCTAAACCCGTCCGGCAACGGAACAGGAATTACCTTTGTGAAAATATTTTTAAAATGTAATGGGATTGGACCCTTCTCGGCAAAAGTCGTTACGGTATTATTAACTCCGTTCAATGACTAGTTCAATGGAATAGATACAGTTCATGTTACTTCAGTGATTTGGAAAATGTACCCAACCATTGACACACACGACAAGCTAATTGAAAGACCGTGTTTATTTGAATGATGTGCATTGTTGCTTCCAATACTGTAATTGAAATAAACTCAAAATTACTTGGACTGTACAGATTGCTTTTGACTTCTTTTGAAATCTACTGAACGGGGAGACAGCAGTTTAGTTTGCTTCAGTTTAGATTGGAGATACAGCTCGGAAACAGCGGCCCACCGCCCAGGTGTGTGTGTGTGTGTGTGTGTGTGTGTGTGTGTGTGTGTGTGTGTGTGTGTCTCTCTCTCTCTCTCTTCCTCTCTCCCTCTCTTCCTCTCTTCCTCTCTTCCTCTCTTCCTCTCTCTCTTTCTTCTCTCTCCTTTCTCTCTTTCTCTCTTTCTCTCTTTCTCTCTTTCTCTCTCTCTTTCTCTCTCTCAGTTCTTGGCCTTGTAATGAAAAATAGACGACACACTAATTGTGTGGCTGAGCTTACTTACCCCAGTCTAGTAGAGAGTCTGGAGAGAAGGAATGTGTGACTTTTCAGGTCGAAATCACACAGACACTTAATAGTTAGTTTAGTTTTGAGATTACAGCTCGGAAACAGGTCCTTCGGCCCACCGAGTGCGCGCTGACCACCAAACCCCGCACATTAACACTATTAAGGCAGGAACAGGGTACTGATAGAGAATGATCAGCCATGATCACATTGAGTGGATCGAAGGGCCGAATGGCCTCCTCCTGCACCTATTGTCTATCCCACACACAAATAGCAGGGACAATTTACAATTATACCAAAGCCAATTAGCCAATAAACCTGTTCGTCTTTGGAGTGCGGGAGGAATGGGCCTCAGATGTGGTCAGGGCTGACGTCACAAGGACATGAGTGATAGGAGCAGAATTAGGCCATTCGGCCCATCAAGTCCACTCCAGCTCTCAATCATGGCTGATCTCTCTCCCTCCTAACCCCATTCTCCTGCCTTCTCCCCATAAACCCTGACACCTGTACGAATCAAGAATCTATCTATCTCTGCCTTAAAAATATCCCCTGACTTGTGGCCTCCACAGCCTTCTGTGGCAAAGAATCCCACAGACTCGCTACCCTCTATCCAAAGAAATTTCTCCTCATTCCCTTCCTAAAAGAACGTCCTTTAATTTTGAGGCTGTGACCTCTAGTCCTCGACTCCCCCAATATTGGAAACATCCTCTCCACATCCACTCTATCCAAACCTATGATGTGGACATAGGGCTGAGGACAGGTGGAGGCCTTGAGGAGCAGATGTGCACAGATGTGGAGATGGGACTGGCAGGTGCGATGCGGGGAAGGGGTGCCGGCACAGATGTGGTGAGGGGGGAATGGCGGGGAGATATGGAGCAGGTAGATGCGGACAAATATCATGGACAGATGTGGAGCTGGGACAGATGTGGCTGGGACATAGGTTTAAGGCGAAGGGGAAAAGATTTCATGGTAAATCTTTCACACAAAGGGTGCATGGAACAAGCTGCCAGAGGAGATAGTTGAGACAGGGACTATCCCAACGTTTAAGACACGGTTAGACAGGTACATGGATAGGACAGGTTTGGAGGGATGTGGACCAAACGCAGGCAGGTGGGACTCGTGTAGCTGGGACATGTTGGCCGGCGTGGGCACGTTGGGCCGAAGGGCCTGTTTCCACACTGTATCACTCTCCGACTCTATGTGGAGAGGGATTTAATAATAGAGGCAGACGTGGAGAGGGTCTTGCACAAGGAGCGAAACTCTGGAAAAATATTTGGCACAGGTCCAGTCACAGGAAGGCTATGGTATCGGAACAATCTCACCCACACTCAGATTCCTTGGGCTACCTATCATATCTAATTTTTTCTTTCAACCCTCCAGTATTGATCAAGCCTTTCTGCTATGGAAGAGGAAGGGATTAGTATCTATTTGTGATTTGTTTTTAGACGGTTGTTTTATGTCTTTTGAACAACTGTCCAATAAATATAATTTGCCTAATTCACATTTTTATAGGTATTTGCAAATTAGACATTTTTTGAAGGCTACTTTACCCTCTTTTCCATTATCACATCAAACTGAAATTACACACGGAGAGTGGTGAATCTGTGGAATTCTCTGCCACAGAAGGTAGTTGAGGCCATTTCATTGGCTATATTTAAGAGGGAGTTAGATGTGGCACTTGTGGCTAAAGGGATCAGGGGGTATGGAGAGAAGGCAGGTACAGGATACTGAGTTGGATGATCAGCCATGATCATATTGAATGGCGGTGCAGGCTCGAAGGGCCGAATGGCCTACTCCTGCACCTATTTTCTATGTTTCTATAAGTTAGCACGTTTTTACGGTCACTTAAATCCTACTTGTGATAGATGTAATTCTGAGGTGGCTTCGCTGACTCATATGTTTTGGTCTTGCCCACTTTTGGAAAAATATTGGAAAGATTCCTTGGGTTGTTTAATAACTTGCCGACGGTTATGATCTAATCATCAGGGTCGGTGTGACACCTACCACAGTAATGACAGGAATGTGGATGAGTTCGGTTTAGTTTAGTTCAGAGATACAACGCAGAAACACAGGCCCTTCGGCCCACCGAGTCCGCGCCGACCAGCGATCACCTCGTATACAACCCTGCACACACTAGGGACAATTTACAATTTTTACCAAAGCCTATTAACCTGCAAACATGGTAGACACAAAAGGCTGGAGTAACTCAGCAGGTCAGGCAGCATCTCCGGAGAGAAGGAATTACCCAGAGATGCTGCCTGACCCGCTGAGTTACTCCAGCATTTTGTGTCTACCTTCGATTTAAAACAGCATCGGCAGTTTTCTTTCCTACACAACCTGCTAACCTGTACGTCTTTGGAGTGTGGGGGGGGGGGGGGGGGGGGAACCGGAGCAGGTCACCCTGAGAAAACCCCACGCAGGTCACGGGGAGAACGTACAAATTCCGTACAGGCAGCACCCGTAGTCAGGATCAAACCCGGGTCTCCGGCGCTGTGAGACAATAGACAATAGACAATAGGCGCAGGAGGAGGCCATTCGGCCCTTCGAGGCAGCAACTCTACCTGCTGCGCCACCGCGGTGCCAGGTTATCGAGCGGGTACAACCACCGCTGTGGTCTCTCGGCAAGCTGGCAGGGTCTGCCTTTGACATTTGGGCAGGAGCAAAGAGGTCCTTCTGCAGTTGTACGGGGCCCTAGTGAGACCGCACCTGGAGTACTGTGTGCAGTTTAGGTCTCCAAATTTGAGAAAGGATATTCTTGCTATTGAGGGCGTGCAGCGTAGGTTTATTAGGTTAATTCCTGGAATGGCGGGACTGTCCTATGTTGAAAGACTGGAGCGACTGGGCTTGTATACAATGGAATATACAAGGATGAAAGGGGATCTTATCGAAACATATATGATTATTAAGGGGTTGGACACGTTAGAGGCAGGAAACATGTTCCCAATGTTGGGGGAGTCCAGAACCAGGGGCCACACACAGTGTAAGAATAAGGGGTAGGCCATTTAGAACAGAGATGAAGAAAAACCTTTTCAGTCAGAGAGTTGTGAATGTGTGGAATTCACTGCCTCAGAAGGCAGTGGAGGCCAATTCTCTGAAAGCATTCAAGAGAGAGCTAGATAGAGCTCTTAAGGATAGCGGAGTCAGGGGGTATGGGGAGAAGGCAGGAACGGGGTACTGATTGAGAATGATCAGCCATGATCACATTGAATGGTGGTGCTGGCTCGAAGGGCCGAATGGCCTCCTCCTGCACCTATTGTCTATTGATCCCGGTATTCCCAGGATCACGAGAACGCGGAGGGAATCCCAGAGGTCACCCTACAGCTCTGCCCAGGACCACAAGAAAGCACGGAGTGTTGTGGACACAGCCCAGTCCATTACACAGACCCAGCCTCCCCTCCCCATCGACTCCATCTACACTTCAAGCTGCCTCGGGAAAGCAACTGACATCATCCAGGACCACTCACTCCTCAGTCTAGTTTAAGGTTAGTTTAGACTAGACCAAGTGTTGGCTCAAATCTCTCCTGCATTGGTGCAGCACCCTCTCCTCCCCCCCCCCCTCCTCCCCCTCCCTCCCCTCCCCTCCCCCCCTCCCCTCCCCCCACTCCATCCCCCTCAACCCCCCTTATCCTCCCTCCCTCCCTCCCCCCCTCCCTCGGAGTTAAATTTAAACTTTAAAATGTGAATAACTTTTAAAATATAACACCGATTTCAATAAAACTACTTGCATTATCACTAAAGTGACGATGGTGAGTAAGATGGGCCTAAAATTGCCGCGCTATCGTGTACCGTTTTGACTCAAGTTCAGTCACAAACAAGATAACAAACGAGAGTTATTGTCGCGTTATCGTGTACCGTTTTGACTCAAGTTCAGTCACAAACAAACAAACAAACGAGAGTTTTAGAGATTAGAGATGCAGTGCGGAAACAGGCCCTTCGGAACCACCGAGTCCGCACCGACCAGCGATCCCCGCACATTAACACCACCCTACACACACTAGGGACAATTTACACAATCAATTAACCCACATACCTGTACGTCTTTGGATTATGTGAGGAATCCGAAGATCTCGGAGAAAACCCACGCAGGTCACGGGGAGAACGGACAAACTCCGTACAGACAGCGCCCGTAGACGGGATCGAACCCGGCGCTGCAAGCGTTGTAAAGCAGCAACTCTACCGCTGCGCCACCGTGCCAGTCGTTCCCTCTCCTCCCCTCTCCCCTGCGCAGAAGATACGGAAGCTCGAAAGCACCTACCATAAGACATAGCTAGGAGCAGGTCTGAAGATGGGTCTCGACCTGAAAAGTCACCTGTCCATTTTCTCCAGAGATGCTGCCTGTCCCGCTGAGTTACTCCAGCCTTTTGTGGCTGTCTTCGGTGTAAACCAGCATCTGCAGTTTCTTCCTACACATCAGAATGATGCCATTCGGCCCGTCGTGTCTGCTCCGCCATTCAATCATGGCCGATCTGTCTCTCCCTCCTCACCCCCTTCTCCCTGTAGCCCCCTGACACACTTGCTGCAGACACCCACGCAGTCCCACCCCCACCCATGGGTGCTGCAAACACACGGGCGACCCAGGCAGGGCTGAATCTCTCCCAAAGGGGCAAGGGTTCTTGATCCCAGAGAGGGGGGTAGCAATGCTGGCGGAGACAGCACAAGCCGTGCGGCCTGGTCTCCCCGGGACAGGGGCGGCAGGGGGGAGGATGGGCCGAGTGGCCTGGGCTACCCCAGGTGAAGGCACGTGATCCCTAGTAGGGACAGAACGAGCAGCAGAGGCCTTGCTTCCCCTCCACCCCTCCATTGCAGGGGCTAGTATTGAGGAGACGGGCTGAGGGGGCTAGTATTGAGGGGATGGGGAGGGGTACTAGTAGTGAGGGGCCATGGGTAAAGTTTAGTAGTGAGGAGACGGGCCGAGGCGCGGCTGGGAGTGAGGGGACGGGCCGTGGGGAGAGGGCTAGTAGCGAGGGGATGGGCCGAGGGGGGGCTAGTAGCGAGGGGAAGGGCCGAGGGGAGGGGGTAGTAGTAAAAGGACGAGGAGGGGGAGAGGGCTAGTAGTGAGGGGAGGGGGAGCTAGTAGCGAGGCGATGGGCCGAAGGGAGGGGAGCTAGTGGTGATGGGACGGGCCGAGGGGGTTTGTAGTGAGGGAACGGGGAGGGAGGTAGTAGTGAAGGGACGGGAGGGGGGAGAAGGAAATAGGGAGAGGAAGGAGAGAGGAGAGACACACACGCACACACAGAGGAGAGAGAGTGAGGGACGTGGGGGAGGAGAGAGAGTGGGAGCTGGAGAGAGGAGTGAGAGGGAGTGGGAGCAGGGGGGAGGAGAGAGAGCCAGTGGGGAGAGAGAAGGAGCATGGCTGGGAGGAAGGGGGTGAGGGAGTGCGGAGGGAAGGGGAGAAGGAGGGAGAGAGGGTGACGGGAGAAGTTTGGGAGGTTGGTGGAGGAGAGGGGACGGATGGGGGATAGGGGTGGGGGTTGGGAAAGGGGTGGGGATGGGAGAAATGGGAGGGGAAAAAGCACGGGTGGGAGGGAAAGAGAGTTATGTAGAGAGGGGGTGTGGTGGGGAAGGTGGGGGGGGGGAGGAGGGGGGGGTAAGTGGGAGGGATGCAGTGAAGGAGTAGGGAGAGTGGAGGGAGGGCAGGGTGAGGGGGAGGGTGGGATGGATGGAATGGGGGTGGATGGTGAGTGGAGGGATGGGGGGGAGGAGGATGGATGGAGGGGGGGGGGATGGGTTGGGGCAAGAGATGGATGGAGAAGTGAGACGAGGGATTTGGAGGGCTGGTGGTGGTGAGGAGGGGAGAGAGCAGACACTGGGTTGGGGTGTGGACTGGGGGCTGACGTGACCACGTTCCTTTCAGAAGCGGAGGCGTTATTGGGAGGCCGAGCCCGAGACTAAGGGCGATGCAGGAGGAGGAGGAGGCGTGGGGGCGAAGCAGGGTGCCCGGGGAAGGGCCGCCGCTCACAGTCGTCCCCGCACCCAGAGCCCCGGTGGTCGCGGCAGGGGCCGCGGCAGGGGGGCACTGTCGGGGGTGAGTACCGGCGCCTCGGGCACTGAGGCAATGGAGGTGGGGGACATTGGAGAGGAGGGAACCGTGGAGTGGGGGGGGGGTGTGTTGGAGGAGTGGTGGAAAACGGTATGATGGGAGGGGGGCGCAGGGGAGGAAACTGGGGGTACAGAGATTGAACTGTAGAGGGAAACACAAGAGAATGCAGGTCAGAAGTGATCGGAGTAGAATTAGGCCATTCGGCCCTTCAAGTCTACCCCGCCATTCAATCGTGGCTGACCTATCTCTTCCCTCCTAACTCCATTCTCCTGCCTTCTCCCCATAACCTCTGATACCTCTAAGATGGTATCTTGAGCTAAACGCGAAGTGCTGGAGGAACTCAGCGGGCCAGGCAGCATCCGGGGAGGGAGTGGACAGACAGCGTTTTGGTTGGAGATCCATCTGGAGACCGATGGCGTCGTGGGGGGGGGGGGGGGGGGAGGAAAACTGGAAAAGAGAGTTGCGACCAAACCTGGCGAGTGATGTGTGGAAGAAAGACACAAAGTGCTGGAGTAACTCAGCGGGTCAGGCAGCATCTGGAGAACATGGATAGGTGACGTTTCACAGAGTGCTGGAGTAACTCAGCGGGTCAGGCAGCATCTGTGGAGAACATGGATAGGTCACGTTTCACAGAGTGCTGGAGTAACTCAGCGGGTCAGACAGCATCTGTGGAGAACATGGATAGGTGACGTTTCACAGAGTGCTGGAGTAACTCAGCGGGTCAGGCAGCATCTCTGGAGAGAAGGAATGGGTGACGTTTTGGGTCGAGACCCTTCTTCAGACCTGAACTGAAACTGAACGAAACTAAACCGAAACTGAACTATTCTAAATCTGAACTAAATTGAACTGAACTAAACTGCACTAAAGAAGAAGAGTCTCGACCCAAAACGTCACCCATTCCTTCTCTCCAGAGATGCTGCCTGACCCGCTGAGTTACTCCAGCACTCTGTGAAACATCACCTATCCATGTTCTCCACAGATGCTGCCTGACGCGCTGAGTTACTCCAGCACTCTGTGCCGACCTTCAGTATATACCAGCATGAATAGGTTCAGAACAAATTAGACCCAGCACTGATGACCGGGGGTGCTGTGGTGCCGGAGCTCACCAGAGCACCACTCCGGCACCAGTGACAGCTCTGGCACCTGGAAAGTTAGCACTGCAACACTGCCGATGACTAAGGAAAGGTGAAGCCCACGACGGTCCATTTTTGGCTGTGGAAAAGCTGGTAACGAAGGGGTAATGTGGATACAAATAGTGTAACTGGCAGAACGACTAGAGCGGGGAGGCAACTTGAAATTAGAGAAATCAAAATCACCATTGGGTTGTAAGCTGCCCGAGCTAAATATGAAGTACCACTTAAAGGGATTAATTTGTCTCACAGTAAATAGGACAAACAATGTATTGGTATAAAAATATTAATAAAGAATACTTTTGCCAAATAGATTATATAATAAAAGTAACATAGAAACATAGAAAATAGGTGCAGGAGTAGGCCATTCGGCCCTTCGAGCCTGCACCGCCATTCAATATGATCATGGCTGATCATCCAGCTCAGTAACCTGTACCTGCCTTCTCTCCATACCCCCTGATCCCTTTAGCCACAAGGGCCACATCTAACTCCCTCTTAAATATAGCCAATGAACTAAGGTTAATTATAAATACAAGCATTACAAATTAGTTTAGGAACGCACAAAAGGTTTTGCGAACATCTGTTATTTTGTTATATAATTATCATATGTATTGTGATACAGTGAAAAACTGTTTCCGTGTTATCGAAGCAATTCATGCTGTACTAGAGTAAAATCAACCCATACAAGGCAAAGTTCAGGTTAAAAAAAGTGCAAAGTCCACTATAAAGTGTGTTGCAAGTTTGGGACAGGACCATTCAGTAGCCTGATAGTAACTGGGAAGAAGCTGTTCCTATATCTGAGTCAAAATAGAAACATAAAATTCATAAAGGATTGGACAGGCTAGATGCAGGGGAAAAATTCCAATGTTGGGGAGTCCAGAATCAGACGTCACAGTTTAAGAATAAGGGGGTAGGCCATTTAGGACTGAGACGAGGAAAAACCTATTCACCCAGAGAGTTGTGAATCTGTGGAATTCTCTGCCACAGAAGGCAGTAGAGGCCAATTCACTGGATGTTTTCAAGAGAGAGTTAGATTTAGCTCTTCGGGCTAAAGGAATCAAGGGATATGGGGAAAAAGCAAGAACGGGGTACTGATTTTAGATGATCAGCCATGATCATATTGAATGGCGGTGATGGCTCGAAGGTCCAAATAGCCTAATCCTGCACCTATTTTTCTATGTTTCTAAAATGGAAAGCCGGAGGGGGGGTCGGGGAGAGGTGGGGCCATTTCTAGCACTATCCCGCCTCGGTGAGGGGGGGGGGGTGGGTACGGTGGGGAATCCCGGGTAGGGTGAGGAATCCCCGGCCCTTCCGGACATCTTGTTGACCCCGTGCTCTCTCCCCTCAGAAGTTGGACCCCTTCTCCCGACCGACCCCTCTCCCACAGGGACTGCTGCAGAAGTACAAGCGAGGACGGGACGTCCCGGCGGTGAGTGGTTTCGGGGTGGGGGGGGGAGGGAGACACAAGGGGGTAGCGGGGGTGGGTCAAGTGTGGGGAGGGGGGCATCAGTGGAGCACGGAGTGAGGGTTCCTCAGTTCCCACTACCCCCTTCTCCCCCCTCCACCTTCTCTTCTCCCCTCCCCCTTCTCCCCTCCTCCTTCTCTCCCTCCCCCTTCCCCCAAATCCCTCTCCCCCCTCAAAGCCCCTTTTCCCTCTCCCCCTTCTCCCCCTCCCCTTCTGCCCCTCCCCTTCTCCCCCTCTCAAATATCCCTGCCACCCTCAAATCCCTCTTCCCGCCCCCCTCTTAAAATCCTCCTCCCCCTTCTCCCTCTTCCCCATCTCCCTTCTCCCCCTTCATATCCCATATTCCCTGATTTCCCTGCGGCCCGCATCCCCGCACTTCCCTCCCCCCCCATTCTCCTCCACCCCTCGTTTCCCTTCCGCCCACTTCCACTTCCTTCCCCTTCCCCACTTCGCTCCACCCCCCTCTTCCTCTCCCCCCCCCCCCCAACCTCCTCTGCCCTCATCTCAGCTATTTGTACATCGTCGTCTCCCTGTAACCCACACCGCAGACAAGGACCGATCATTCAGTGAGTGGATATTTTGCCTGTTAGCGTAGAGTCATCGAGCTGAACAGCACGGAAACAGGCCCTTCGGCCCAGCTTGTCCGTGCCGACCAACTTCAGTTCTGTTTAGTTTATTGTCACGTGTAATGAGGCGCAGTGAAAAGCTTTTGGTGCGTGCTAACTAGGTGGGAAATACATGATTACAATCGAGCTCCACACTGTACTTGCTGTGTATATTAGTACATTTACAGTACAGCAGAGGTCGATAGATTCGTGATTAGTGCGGGCGTCGGGGGTTACGGGGAGAAGGCAGGAGAATGGGGTTAGGAGGGAGAGATAGATCACCTGTGATTGAATGGCGGAGTAGACTTGATGGGCCGAATGGCCTAATTCTGCTCCCATCACTTACGATCTCATGAGCATAAGGGAATGCAAGGTAAAGCCAGCCAAGTCTGGGGAGGTGCTGGCATCATGGGCTAGTTTAAATCATTAGACACAAAGAGGTAAAGTCAGAGGGACAGGCAGCATCTCTGGAGAGAAGAAATGGGTGACGTTTTGGTTGAGATTCTTCTTCAGGCTGAGAGGGTCTGAAGGCATCACTCAGTCTGCAGAAGGGTCTCGACCCGAAACGTCACCCCTTCCTTCTCTCCAGAGATGCTGCCAGTCCTGCTGAGTTACTCCGGCATTTTGTGTCTGTAGATGGTTTATATGCAACCAATAACATAGTTACCTCAGTACCATTAACCCCGCCTAGTTAACATCAATCATAACGCCTTCCCTTCCTGGGTACAGTTCAGTAGAGGAACGTAGCCAGTGCTTGAAGATGTATGTAATACGCTGTGCTATCATTAAAAGATGTTGTACGCTTTAAGAGTTTGTGAAGTATTAACTTACATGGTGTCGGAAGTGGAAGACACTTGCGTCTCCTGTCTGTCGGGTTTTATTTCTTTTTTTTGATTTGTGCCTTTTTGTGCTTAATCTCTCTGACCATGGCGTCCTCTTGCAGAAAGCCCGCGCAGCTTGTCTTTGATGCTGACATTTCTGAGCGCTGGGACACGTTTGAGTTTGATTTCACCCACTTTGTCAACGTCGCACATCGCGCTGATCCTGACTCCCTTAAAGCCTCCCTCCTACTCAACCTTGTCGGACCTGATGCCATGAAGAGAGCCAGAACTTTCACCTATGCTCCAGCGGTCCTGGGCGACGACGACGTGGAGATTACCCCTGCAGAATCTGCCAGTGACCCCGCTTGCCTGCTACGTAAGTTCAGGGAGATTTGTGACCTGCCCTCGAACCGCATTCTGCAGAGGGCACGGTTCTTTACAAGAAAACAGTTGCCGGATGAACCTGTTGAATGTTTTATTGCTGATTTGCGTTATCTCGCCCAGCGGTGCCGTTTTGGTGACATGACGGAGCAGCTCACTAGAGACATTTTAGTAACTGGCATGCGTGACCAGCAGCTACGATGTGAGCTTCTAAGGGATCCGGATCTAACGTTGGAAAAAGCTATGCATGCCTGCAGATTGTCTGAGGTCGTTGTATTGCCAGATGACCACCGAGACTCGGCCAATAAGTCTATCAACCTGGCTGGGTGTAGGAGACCCCAGCCTCGGATGGTAAACAATGCTTTTCTGCCGCGTGCCAACCCAGGTCCTGGTGAAGTGCCCCAAAAAAGGTGCCCAAACTGTAACTACATGCACCATAGACTGTCTACCTGCCCTGCTTATGGCAAATTTTGTAACTTTTGTAAAAAGTTAAACCACTTCTCTGCGGCCTGTCGCTCGATCCGTTCCCGTGGGAGACAGGCACAGATTTCCAGACCCAGTCTAAACATGCTGAGGCAATCTGATGGCTGTTACGATTTACAGCCCAGCCTGGTCGACTCCTACGAGGCAGATCCAATTAATCCTCCTGAGAATTCGAATGTGTTTACCCTCCTACACACAACCGCCCAACGCTCTGATCCCTCTGTAGCTCTGACTGTCAATGGTGTGTCCTTCCTTGCAAAGCTGGATACAGGTGCGAAGGTCAACGTATTGTCAATAAATCTTTTCAATAAGATAAGGAATAATGAGCCCCTGGTTGTTGACAACGCTACGTTGCATGCCTATGGTGGAGAAATTCTAAGGCCTGTGGGGAGGGCTGTTTTAACTTGTGTGCTGCAAAAGGCAACGAGAAACCTCGTTTTCTATGTTTTGAACTCTGACTGTGTAACCCTGCTGGGCAACCGTGCGTGCCAAGATCTTGGCCTGGTGTCCTTCGACCGCACGGTCCACAAAGTGCAACTGTCGTTCAACCCTGTTGTGGAATACCAGGACCTGTTCAACGATGACCTGGGAAAGTTACCACTCACATATCGTATTTCCGTTGACCCAAACGTACAACCTGTAGCCCGCGCAGCTCACAGGGTGTCTCACGCCATGAAAGACAGGGTCGAGGCGATGCTGAATAACATGGTCGAAAAGGGGGTGCTAGAAGCGGTTAGCGATCCCACCGCTTGGGTCTCCACTATGGTTGCCACGATAAAGAAAGACAAGAATGAAATACGTGTGTGTATCAATCCGAAGGACTTGAACCTTGCAATCAGGCGACCACACCACCCCATGCGGTCTGTTGAGGACGTGGCGGCTCAGGTCGGGCAGGCCACCATCTTTTCGGTCCTAGACGCTAAGAACTCGTTTTGGCAGATCCCGTTGGACAAAGAGTCTTCTGACCTAACGACCTTCGCCACACCGTTTGGCAGATTCAAGTTCCTGCGAATGCCATTCGGCATTAATTCCGCTAGCGAGGTGTTCCAGCGAACTATGGAGCAGATATTCTCGGGCCTGCCATGTGCCATCATCGTGGATGATATCCTGGTTTATGGGAAAGACATTGCGGAGCACGACCTGAACCTCCGCAGCATCCTGGATCGGGCGCGGAAGGTCAATCTGAAGCTGAATCCCAAGAAATGCCGGTTCCGCGTCCCAGAAGTCACGTATGTGGGACACGTCTTCACCTCTAACGGACTAAAACCCGACCCCTTGAAGGCAGCTGCCATCTCCGAGATGGCAGCCCCCACCGACGTGCCAGGTCTACAACGATTCTTAGGCATGGTGAACTACCTGGGGAAGTTTATACAAAACCTCAGTGAGCTGAGTGCTCCCCTGCGGCAATTGACAAAAAAGGATATTGCCTGGGCCTGGCTCCAACATCACCAGCAGGCCTTTGACTGCCTCAAGTCGAAATTGATTGACACCCCGACGTTGCGGTACTTCGATGTAAGTCGCCCCATCACCGTCACCTGTGACGCTTCCAAGTTCGGTCTGGGTGCGGCTTGCCTTCAGTCTGTCGATGGATCGTTACATCCTGTCTCCTATGCCTCCCGCACCATGACGGACACCGAGCAGCGGTACGCTCAGATCGAGAAAGAGCTGCTCGCGGTGGTGTTCGCCTGCTCCAAGTTCAGAGATTTCCTGTTCGGCAGCAGATTTACGGTCGAAACCGACCACCAGCCACTGGTGACCATCCTAAACAAGCCAATTCACGCTGCCCCCGCCAGGCTGCAGCGTATGATGCTACAGCTCCAGCGTTTCGAATTCGACATCATCTACAAGAAGGGCACCGAGATGCACATTGCGGACACCCTATCGCGCGCCCCGCGGACCTCCTGTGATCGCCACCCCTACGAAACAGAGGACTTGCTTGTACTGGGCGTTAATTTCATTCCCACCAAGCAGCTACAGGTGTTGGCCGAGCACACCGCTGCCGATCCAGTTTTGCAGCGGCTTGCCACTGTGATTAAAGCAGGGTGGCCAACAAAGCGCTCCGCTGCGCCATCTGAAACACAGCCTTTCTTCCTGGTCCGCGACGAATTGGTGCTCCAGAATGGCGTCATCGTCAAGGGACATAAAGTTGTGGTCCCGTCCTCCCTGTTTGACTCTTACTATTGCGCAGCCCATAGCGGACACCCTGGGGTCGATGCAACACTCGCCCACGCTCAGTGCCAATTCTACTGGCCCGGAATGGCCAATTATATCCGAGACCGAGTTTCTGCCTGCTCCACGTGCAACAGTCTTGCTCCACACCAGCAGCGACAGCCCCTGCTGCAACAGCCTGCCCCTGCCTTGGCCTGGTCCTCGTTGGCTGCTGACATCTTCGAGTGGCGTGGTAACCACTACCTTGTCCTGGTCGACTCATACTCAAACTGGTTCGAGGTGGATTTACTGACATCCCTCACGTCGGAGATGGTGATCCGAAAGCTGCGGAAACACTTCTCCACTTTTGGGTCCCCTGTCAGGCTGCAGACTGACAACGGCAGGCAGTTTACCAGCCGAGAATTCAAAAGTTTTGCGGACAAGTGGAATTTTGTGCATTTCACCAGCAGCCCTGAGTACCCACAGAGCAACGGACTTGCAGAACGGGCCGTCCGCAGCGCCAAGCATCTGATGGAACAGGCGAGACTTTCCAACACTGATTTGTACTTGGATCTCCTAAACCTCAGGAATGTTTCCAGGGATCCGGCCATGGGGTCACCTGCTCAGCGTCTGATGTCAAGGAATACCAGATCTACTATCCCGATTGCCCAGCGCCAGCTGCAACCTCGGGTGCTGGAGCCTGCCTCCGTGCAGAGGCGTATTCAAGAGAAGCATGACAGCCAGCGGCGTTCCCACGATCGGTCGTGCAGACCACTCGATCCTCTTTTGCCTGGACAGGTTGTTCGGTTGCAGACCGCCGGCGGTCACTCCCGTCTGGCCACCGTGGTTGGGGTGGCCGACTCACCTCGTTCGTACCTGGTGGACCATGAGGGCACCATCTACCGAAGAAGCCGACAACACCTGCTTGCGGTTAATGAGCCAAAGCCGCAGCCCCCGGGACCCTATGCCCCGCCGCTCTCATACCAGCAGCCGGCTGCCGTCCCGGCCAGCGTTCCTTGTATGCCTCGGTCCCCATATCGCGCGCCCGGTTCCCCTCTGCGCGGGTCCCCTGTTGCCGGTTCCCACTCTCCCGGTTCTACCACCGCACCTCCCTTCCCTGGTTCCCCTGCTGCCTCGTGTCCTCCGGTTTCTTCTGCTCTTTCGGGGGGAGGGGGAGACATTCGTACGCGCTCGGGCCGGATTAGTAAGCCACCTGTGCGCTATGGCGATTTTGCTTAATTCTGTTATTAATTCTGTTGTTGTGACAACAATCTGTTTAATTTTCTAGGGGGAAGGATGTAGATGGTTTATATGCAACCAATAACATAGTTACCTCAGTACCATTAACCCCGCCTAGTTAACATCAATCATAACGCCTTCCCTTCCTGGGTACAGTTCAGTAGAGGAACGTAGCCAGTGCTTGAAGATGTATGTAATACGCTGTGCTATCATTAAAAGATGTTGTACGCTTTAAGAGTTTGTGAAGTATTAACTTACAGTGTCCATCTTCAGTTTAAATCAGCATCTGCAATTCCTTCCTACAATACATATCGAAACCCACACGGGAAAAAAGCACATTTGCAGATTCAGGGACAAAGATATAGAAACATGGAGCAAAATAGGTGCAGGAGTAGGCAATTCTGCCCTTCGGGTCGAGACCCTTCTTCAGACGGTCCCTTATCAATCTTGTATTTATTCACAAAATGCTGGAGTAACTCAGCAGGTCAGGCAGCATCTCAGGAGAGAAGGAATGGGTGACGTTTTGGGTCGAGACCCTTCTTCAGACTAAGTGATGTCTTCAGACACTCAGTCTGAAGAAGAATCTCAACAAAAACGTCACTCATTTCTTCTGGGTGAAGGAAGTTCTGTGCCATCCAACATTTTATGTCCTCGAGGCAGTGCATGAGGCTGATTAAATGTGACCGGGGGTGGTGGGCACCGGTCACTGTACAGCGGTCAGTGTGGGCACCCTGGACAGTGGTCAGCGCGGGCCTGTGGTTAGTGCAGGCACCGGTCACTTCGGACAGTGGGCACCGGTCACTCCGGACAGCGGTCAGTGTGGGCACCCTGGACAGTGGTCAGCGCGGGCCTCTGGTTAGTGCAGGCACCGGTCACACCGGACAGTGGGCATCGGTCACTCCGGACAGCGGTCAGTGTGGGCACCGGTCATTCTGGACAGTGGTCACTGGTCACTCCGGTCAGTGGGCACTGATCACTACGGCCAGTGTGGGCACCGGTCACTCCGGACAGCGGTCAGAGCGGGCACCGGTCACTCCCGACAGTGGTCACTGATCACTCCGGCCAGCGGTCAGAGCGGGCACCGGTCACTCCTGACAGTGGTCACTGAGCACTCCGGCCAGTGTGGGCACCGGTCACTCCAGACAGTGGTCACTGATCACTCCGGCCAGTGTGAGCACCAGTCACTCCGGACAGTGGGCACTGGTCACTCCAGCTGGCCGTCAGTGTGGGCACCGGTCACTCCAGCCATGGTCAGTGTTGGCACCGGTCACTCCGGCCAGTGTGGGCACTGGTCACTCCTGCCAGCGGTCAGTGTTGGCACCGGTCACTCCAGCCAGCGGTCAGTGTGGGCTCCCCACCCCCCCCCACCCGTAACCTCCACAAGCGTCCGCCCAAATGCCACCGCCCCCCCCCCCACTCTCCTCTCTCCCCTCACTGACCCCCGAATGTCATCCCTCCATCCCCTTCCCCCATTGCCTCTGCCCCACGACTCGTCCCCACTCTCCTCTGTCCACCTCCACAGTGAATGGTCGGCCTCTGTGGAGTTTAGTTTAGTTTAGAGATACAGCGCAGAAACAGGCCCTTTCGACCCACCGGGTCCGCGCCGCCCAGCGATCCCCGCACACTATCCTATACCCAGTGGGGACAACTTTTACATTTACCAAGCCAATTAACCTACAAACCTGCACGTCTTTGGAGTGTGGGAGGAAACTGAAGATCTAGGAGAAAACCCACGCAGGTCACGGGGAGAACGTACAAACTCCGTACAGACAGCGCCCGTATTCGGGATGGAACCCGGGTCTCCGGCGCTGCATTCGCTGTGAGGCATCATCTCTACCGCTGCGCCCTTTAATTTTTAAAAAAACATTATTTTATTTTATTTATTAAATATACAAGAAACAAGGAGTGTTGTATAGCGTAGGGATCTAGGAGTACAGGTGCATGGTTCCTTGAAGGTCGAGTCGCAGATAGATAAGGTGGTCAAAAAGGCTTTTGGCACATTGGCCTTCATCAGTCAGAGTACTGAGTATAGAAATTGGGAGGTCATGTTGCAGTTGTATAAGACGTTGGTGAGACCGCATTTGTGTTCAGTTCGGGGCACCATGTTATAGGAAAGATATTGTCAAGCTTGAAAGGGTTCAGAAAAGATTTACAAGGATTCACAATGAATAGCGGTGCTGGCTCGAAGGGCCGAATGGCCTCCTCCTGCACCTATATTCTATGTTTCTATGATGTTGCCAGGACTAGAGGGTGTGAGCTATTGGGAGAGGTTGAGTAGGCTGGGTCTCTATTCCATGGAGCGCTGGATACAAACAGAAAATAGGTGCAGGAGGAGGCCATTTGGCCCTTCGAGCCAGCACCAACATTCATTGTGATCATGGCTGATCATTCACAATCATCAACCTGTGCTTGCCTTCTCCCCATATCCCCACTGAAATTTTTTTTAGAAAGAGAAGGAAACAATTTTTTTACTGATTACCAGGAAGCTGAGGAATTTGCTTTAAAACTTCCAAAGGCTCCCCAGATATAAGATGAACGAGAATGAGACATGGATTGAAACGGATATGAATGGAGAGAAAATAAAGGATATGAAATGTAAAGATTTAATGAATAATGATTGGGAGAAAAAGTTATGTTAGTTCGGGGGGGCTGGAGAACCACCAATTGATCACTGCGGGATTCATGTGTGTATTCATGGCGTGTGGCATGACCCGTAAAATGGAGGGAGGTAATGCTGTTTTCTTTTTTATAAACAGCATTAGTAAGGGGTTATTTTGTTTTTTTTAAATTATTTCTTTTTCTTTTTCTTTTTTTTCTTTTAGCCTGGATGTTGGGGGGGGGGGGGGGGGGGGGGTGTACAGCAACATGGTGAATTTTAAGGAAACTCCCCAAAAAACCATGAGAAAAGAGGTGTTATGTTATAGATTGGAGTAATTCTGTTAAGAATAATGGCTAAATTACTGAACTTTTTGAGTTTTAATGTTAATGGCTTAAATGGGCCGGTGTGGCGGCTCCCAAGGGTCGGGCCATACTACTACCGACCCCTCGGCACGGGAATGGACCAGTCCCGGGAGGCGGTCCTGGACTCAGGTATAAAAGGACAAGGTTTGGGCGCCAAGCCATTCCGGCAGACTAGACCCGTCTGAGACCCACGAACCAATAAATATACCTTCCCAAAATACCTGGCTCCTTGCCTTTATCAACACGCTACATTGGTGACCTCGACGGTCCATTCATTAGGATGGACGAAGAAACAGAATTCGACCGCCCGTCCGGCTCGCAGACCGACCAGGCCCCAGCTGTCGACGCGGTAGGAATCAAGCTCCCGACCTTCTGGACCACCCGGGCTCGCATTTGGTTTTACCAAGCGGAGGCCCAGTTCCAGCTGAAGGGCATCACAAGGGATGACACCCGGTTTTTCCACCTGGTGGGAGCCCTTGACCAGGACGCGGCCGAAGAGGTAACGGAGTTCCTCCAGGACCCACCGGCCGACGGTAAATATAAAGCCCTTAAGGAGCTGCTGCTCCAAACCTACGGGCTAACCCGAATGGAGCGGGCCGAAAGGCTCCTCCACATGCCAGGCCTCGGTGACCGGCGCCCATCTAGCCTCCTGAAGGAGATGGTCGCGCTGCTCGACGGGCACAGACCGTGCCTGATGTTTGAATATACATACCTGCACCTGCTGCCGGCCGACATTCGCCTGCAGCTCACCGACGTCTCCTGGGAAGACACCCGGGCCCTCGGCAGGCGCGCGGACGCGCTGTGGGCGGCGCGCCGTGATGACGTCAGTGCGCTAAACGTCACTCGAGAAGCGCCCGATTTTCTCCGGTCGGGCGGGGGAGCTGTGGAAGGAGTGACAGCTACGTCTCGGAGGCCTGCGAGATCGCCCCCGGTGGCCATTGCGGGTCGTGCACCTGCAGTCCCACATCAGCAGGCTCCAGCCAGCACCAGCAAGAGGTACTGGTGTTATTACCACCAGCGCTGGGGTGCGGCAGCCCGACAATGCCGCCAGCCGTGCACATTTCCGGGAAACGCCGGGGCCGGCTACCAATAGTCCCTGCGGTGGCCGGCCAGATTCACCGCCTCTTCGCCTGGGATCGGCGGTCCGGGAGCCGCTTCCTCGTGGATACCGGGGCGGAGCTGAGCGTCCTGCCCCCTTCGCCGCTGGACATTCGTTCTGGGAAGCGGGGGCCCATCCTCACCGCGGCAAATGGGAGCATTATCCAGACGTATGGCGTCCGCACGGTCCACATCGTTTTCGGCGCCAGTCATTTTACGTGGCTGTTTACGATCGCCGACGTCTCCCAGCCGTTGCTCGGGGCCGACTTTCTGCGGGCTCATTCTCTCCTCGTGGACGTCAGGCAGCAGCGCTTGGTCCACTCCGCCACGATGGAGCCCATCGCGTTGCGGCTGAATGACCCCGTTATACGCCCGCTGTCGTCCGTGGACTCCCATTTCGCTCGGGTGCTGGCGGACTTTCCGGATATTATGGCCCCGCAATTCCGGTCATCGACCCCCAAGCATGGGGTGTACCATTACATCACGACTACCGGCCCACCCCTCCACGCACGAGCACGCCGACTCCCGCCTGAGAAACTACGCCTGGCACGACAGGAGTTCCGTACGATGGAGTCCTTGGGGATCGTCCGCCCTTCCAACAGCCCATGGGCATCTCCACTCCACATGGTCCCCAAGGCAAACGGGGGCTGGAGGCCTTGCGGGGATTATCGGCGGCTGAACGTCGCTACCGCCGAGGACCGATACCCCGTGCCCCACATCCAGGACTTCAACGCCCATTTGGCTGGGGCCACGATATTTTCAAAGGTGGATCTGGTGCGAGGTTACAACCAGATCCCGGTCCACCCGGAGGATGTACCCAAGACGGCAATCATCACGCCGTTCGGACTCTACGAGTTCGTACGGATGCCGTTCGGCCTCAAGAACGCCGCCCAGTCATTCCAACGATTAATGAACGGCGTTTGTCGCGGGTTGGATTTCCTGTTCGTCTACCTCGACGACATCTTGGTAGCCAGCCGCTCGCGGCAGGAGCACTGTGCTCACCTCCGGCAGCTTTTCCAGCGGCTCAGCGAACACGGGTTGGCCATAAACCTCGCCAAGTGCCGCTTTGGCGTGGCCACCATCGACTTTCTCGGCCACCGTGTGTCCTCGCAAGGAGCGGTTCCCCTGCCGGACAAAGTAGACGCCATCCGCCGGTTTCCCCGTCCGTCCTCGGTGCGTGGCCTGCAGGAGTTCGTCGGCATGGTGGCATTTTATCACCGGTTCCTGCCATCCGCGGCCCACATCATGCGGCCGCTATACGAGCTGTTGGCGGGCAAGCGTAAGACCGTCGTGTGGACCGACGAGGCCGTAGCAGCCTTTGACGGCGCGAAGGAGGCCCTGGCTCTGGCTGTGCTGCTTGTTCACCCACGGGAGGATGCCCCGACAGCCCTTACGGTGGACGCCTCAGAGTTGGCGGTTGGTGGCGTACTGGAGCAACTCACGGACGGGGGGTGGCGCCCCCTGGCCTTCTTCAGCCGGCACCTCGACAACGCCCAGAAGAAGTACAGCGCTTTCGACCGCGAGCTCCTCGCCCTGTACCTGGCCGTTCGTCACTTCCGCTATTTTCTGGAGGGCCGCCCGTTCACCGCTTACACGGACCACAAGCCGCTCACTTTCGCCCTGGCAAAGGTCTCCGACCCATGGTCCGCCCGACAGCAGCGCCAGTTGGCCTACATATCCGAATTTACCACCTCCATCCGCTTTATCGAGGGGAAGGAAAACCGGGTGGCCGACGCATTGTCTCGCCCCGCCATCAATGCCGTGTTAGAAGTGGCACCCGGCATTGATTATTCTGCCCTGGCGGAGGCCCAACTAACGGACGGGGAGATGCCCGCCTACCGGACTGCCATCTCTGGCCTCCGCCTTGAGGATGTTCCCCTCGGCCCCGGAGCGACGACGATACTTTGCGATGTGTCGGCAGGTCAGCCGCGCCCCATCGTCCCGGCCGCGTGGCGCAGGAGGGTGTTCGACGTGGTCCACGGGCTGGCTCACCCATCCATCCGGGCAACGATCTCCTTGGTAGCTGCGCGGTTCATGTGGCATGGTCTGCGCAAGCAGGTTGGCCAATGGGCCCGCACCTGCATTCCGTGCCAGACGTCGAAAATTCAACGCCACGTCCGGGCGCCACTCCAAGGGATCGGTCTACCCTGCCGCCGTTTCGACCACCTGCACGTGGACATTGTGGGCCCGCTCCCGCCGTCCCGGGGCATCACCCACCTCTTCACGGTGGTGGACCGCTTCACGCGGTGGCCGGAGGCCATACCACTGGCTGATACATCTACAGCCACATGCGCTCGTGCGTTGGCCGCGCACTGGATTGCTCGCTTTGGTGTGCCGGTGGTCATCTCATCGGACCGGGGGCCACAGTTCACCTCCGAGCTGTGGTCGGCCATGGCCCACCTGTTGGGCGTGCGGCTGCACCACACCACGGCCTATCACCCGCAGGCAAACGGCTTGGTGGAGAGGTTCCACCGGCAGCTGAAGGCAGCGCTGAAGGCGCGACTCGCCGGCCCCGACTGGATGGACGAGCTACCATGGGTTTTGCTGGGCATCCGGACTGCCCCCAAGGAAGACCTGGCTTCATCCTCAGCGGAGCTCGTCTACGGGTCTCCGCTCACGGTGCCCGGGGAGTTCGTGCCCTCGTTGCCGGGGCGAGAGGAACCGCCCTCATCCACCCTACATCGCCTCCGAGAGCGAGTTGGCAAGCTCGCACCCGTGCCGACGTCCCGCCATGGGACATTCCGCCCTTACGTGCCATCGGCCCTCCAGGACTGCGCCTTTGTGTTCCTGCGCCGTGACGCCCACCAGGCGCCACTCCAGAGGCCGTATGAAGGCCCGTACCGGGTGCTGGAGCACGGGCAGACAACCTTTGTTTTGGACATGGGGGGCCGGCCGGAGGCCGTGTCAATTGACCGCCTGAAGCCGGCCCACTTAGACATCGACCAACCGGTACGGGTGGCCCAGCCTCGGCCACGAGGTCGCCCCCCCTTTGCGGGTCCCACCGCCTGTCTCTCCAACTGTGCCTCCGCCGGCCCCTCTGTCAACCGATTACCGTACGCGGTCCGGTCGGGTTGTGCGACCACCAGTGCGTTTCGTGCCTCCGGATCTGGGGGGGGGTACTGTGGCGGCTCCCAAGGGTCGGGCCATACTACTACCGACCCCTCGGCACGGGAATGGACCAGTCCCGGGAGGCGGTCCTGGACTCAGGTATAAAAGGACAAGGTTTGGGCGCCAAGCCATTCCGGCAGACTAGACCCGTCTGAGACCCACGAACCAATAAATATACCTTCCCAAAATACCTGGCTCCTTGCCTTTATCAACACGCTACACCGGTAAAAAAAAAAAGGATTTTAACATATATTTAAAAAATGAAGATAGATATAGCTTTCTTGCAGGAAACTCATTTAACAGAGATAGAACATCAGAAATTAAAAAGAGACTGGGTGGGAACGATTATTGCAGCTTCATTTAATTCAAAAGCGAGGGGAGTTGCAATTTTGATCAATAAAACATTACCAATTAAAATACAAAATACAATTATTGATCCTGCGGGAAGTTATGTGATTATACATTGTCAACTCTTTTCGGAATTATGGACCTTGATGAATATTTATGCACCAAATGAAAATCATATAAAATTTATACAAGAAACTTTTTTGAATCTGGCCGATGCTCACGATAAAATACTAATAGGTGGAGACTTTAATTTTTGTTTAGACCCAGTTTTAGATAGATCAGTTAGGACAGTTACAAAAACGAAAATAGCAAAATTAACTTTGTCATTGATGAAAGATTTAAATCTAACCGATATATGGAGAAGACTTAACCCAAGAGAAAGAGATTATTCTTTTTACTCATATAGACATAAAACTTACTCGAGGATTGATCTCTTTTTATTATCAACAAACATACAGGACAGAGTGAAAAATGTTGAATATAAAGCAAGAATATTATCAGATCACTCCCCTTTAACAATGTCAATGGTAATGATGGATAAAGAGGAAATGACTTATAGATGGAGATTTAATTCAACATTATTAAATCGAGAAGATTTTTGTGAGTTTATGAGAAGACATATTCAATTTTTTTTAGATACAAATTCCAACTCAGTTGATGATAAATTTGTTATATGGGATGCAATGAAAGCATATTTGAGAGGACAGATAATAAGTTACACTTCCTAAATTAAGAAAGAATATATGGCCGAAGTAGAGCAATTGGAGAAAGAAATTAGAAAATTAGAAAAAGAATCTCAAAGGTATGTAACGGAAGAGAAACGAAGACAACTTATCAATAAAAAGTTACAATATAATACATTACAGACATACCGAACAGAAAAAGCAATTATGAGAACTAAACAGAGGTACTATGAGTTAGGAGAGAGATCACATAAGGTCCTTGCCTGGCAGTTGAAAGCCGAACAGTCTTCGAGAACGATTAATGCTATTAGAATAAATACAAATAAAATTACTTATAAACCTTTAGAAATTAATGAAACCTTTAAAAAAAATTATTCTGAACTATACCAGTCAGAATCACAAAAAGATACTAATGAGATAGAAAGATTTTTAGCACAAATAAACCTTCCTAAATTAAATTTAGAAGAACAGATGGGATTAGATATACCTTTTTCATTAAAAGAGGTCAAAGAAGTTTTAATATCACTACAGAGTAATAAATCCCCAGGAGAAGATGCGTTCCCACCAGAATTTTATAAAAAATTTAAAGAATTATTAATTCCTCCTTTTATGGAGGTAATACAGCAGGCCGGAAAGAACACATAACCTCCCAGAGTCTTTTACGACAGCGATTTTAACGGTAATACCAAAAAAAGATAGGGACCCTTTAAAACCAACATCATATAGACCTATATCTTTGCTGAATACAGATTATTAAATAGTAGCAAAAATTTTATCTAATAGATTGTCTAAGTATTTACCAAAATTAGTACATATGGATCAAACTGGATTTATTAAAAATAGACATTCTGCAGATAATGTAACTAGGTTACTTAGTATAATGCATTTGGCACAAAAGAGGAATGAAATAAGTGTAGCAGTAGCTCTGGATGCAGAAAAAGCATTTGATAGGTTAGAGTGGGATTTTTAATATAAAGTATTGGAAAAATATGGGTTAGGAACAATTTTTATAAACTGGATTAAAACTCTAAATGTGAATCCTAAAGCTAAAGTAGTGACAAATGGCCAAATTTCAACACCGTTTCAATTAAAAAGGTCAACTAGACAAGGATGCCCCTTATCACCTGCTTTATTTGTCCTGGCGATAGAACCGTTAGCTGAACTAATTAGAACTGACCCAGATATTAAGGGTTTTAAAGTCAATCAGGAAGAATTTAAGATTAATTTATTTGCAGATGATGTTTTGATATACTTAACAAAACCATTTGATTCGTTGCGCAAACTATCTTTTAGATTAGAAGAATATGGAAGAATATCAGGTTATAAAATAAATTGGGATAAAAGTGAAATTTTACCCCTTACTAAAGGAGATTACACTCAATGTCGATTACTAACCCAATTTAGATGGCCATTAATTGGTATAAAGTATTTAGGTATAAGAATTGATAATGATATGAAGAATTTATATAAATTAAATTATTTATTATTACTAAGAAAAATAAAAGAAGACCTTGATAAATGGATGACATTACCAATAACATTAATAGGAAGAGTTAATGCCGTTAAAATGAATATATTTCCGAAGTTACAATATTTATTCCAAACATTACCAATACAAGTACCACAGAAGTTTTTTCAAGAGTTAAATAAATATGTGCGGAAATTTCTCTGGAAAGGTAAGATGTCAAGAATATCGTTGGAAAAATTGACATGGAAGTTTGATTCAGGAGGATTACAACTTCCGAACTTTAAGAATTATTATAAAGCAAACCAACTGAGGTTTATTGCATCTCTTTTTGAAGAATAAAACCCGGCATGGATAAAAATAGAACTAGACAAAATAGGAGAAAATATACCAGAAGACTTTATATATAAATGGGAACCTAAATTGATACGAGGACTGAAAGAATCTCCATTATTAAAATACTTGATCGGATTATGGAATAAGGTAAATTTTGAGGATGAAACAAAAAAATCTTTATTAGGAAAGACAACTTTGATTCAGAATAGATTGATACCTTTTACAATGGACAACCAGCTTCTATATAGGTGGCATCAAAAAGGGATTAGATATATAGGTGATTGCTTTGAAAAAGGTATATTGATGTCATTTGAACAATTGAAAAATAAATATCATATATCAAATAATTCTCTTTTCTGTTACTTTCAATTAAGAGCTTATTTAAAAGATAAATTCGGTCAAACAATGTTATTGCCGAAATCTAAGGAAATTGAAAACCTAATTCAAAAAGGACAAATAATTTTTTTAACTTCTATTATATATAATCTAATTCAAAAAAAGGCTCCTAAACAAAGAATTCATATATCAAGGCGAAAATGGGAAACGGATTTGAATATTAATATTGATGGAACAAATTGGTCAAAACTATGCTTTGACAGTATGAAAAATACAATAAATGTTCGGTTTAGACTAGTACAATATAACTTTCTGCATCAATTATATATCACACCACAAAAATTAAAGAGAATAAATTCAAGTTTATCTGACCAATGTTTTCGGTGCAATCAAGAAATTGGTACTTTTTTTCATTCTACTTGGTCCTGTTCAAAAATACAACCTTTTTGGACAAACTTAAGAAGTTTTTTAGAACAGATTATCGGAATACAACTTCCATACAACCCAAGATTTTTGTTATTGGGTGATGTTGAAGGAATAAGACCACAACTTAAAATGAATAAATATCAGAAAGAATTTATAAAAATTGCATTAGCAGTAGCCAAAAAAACTATCGCAGTTACTTGGAAATCTGATTCCTATTTAAGTATGGACCTTTGGAATAATGAAATTTCTAACTGTATCCCACGTGAAAAAATTACTTATAATTTAAGGAACAAATATGATACTTTTTAAAACATCTGGCGTCCTTATCTACAAAAGAGGGGCCTATATATATAGAAGAATTGTTCATATTCACAATGGTTCTTTTGGGAGAGATGTATATACATATACAGTTTATTCTGTTTGGAATTCCATGGGGCGTGTGCAGGACCCCCAACAACCAGGCAGTCTTTAATCTTTTTTTCTTTTCTTCCTTTTTCTTATTTGGGGTTAGTATAAGGGGGGTGGGGGGAAGGGGGGAGGGTTTATTTTCTAAAAAGTTCTGTAAAAAATAAAAACAAATAAATAAAAATTAAAAATATATATATATATACATTAATGACTTGGATGAAGGGATTAAAAGTACCATTAGCAAATTTGCAGATGATACAAAGCTGGGTGGTAGTGTGAGCTGTGAGGAGGATGCTATGAGGTTGCAGGGTGACTTGGACAGGTTGTGTGAGTGGGCGGATACATGGCAGATGCAGTTTAATGTGGATAAGTGTGAGGTTATCCACTTTGGAGGCAGATTATTATCTAAATGGTGTCAAGTTAGGAAAAGAGGAAGTACAACGAGATCTGGGTGTCCTAGTGCATCAGTCACTGAAAGGAAGCATGCAGGTACGGCAGGCAGTGAAGAAAGCCGATGGAATGTTGGCCTTCATAACAAGAGGAGTTGAGTATAGGAGCAAAGAGGTCCTTCTGCAGTTGTACACAGCCCTAGTGAGACCGCACCTGTAGTACTGTGTGCAGTTTTGGTCTCCAAATTAGAGGAAGGGTATTCTTGCTGTTGAGGGCGTGCAGCGTAGGTTTACTAGGTTAATTCCCGGAATGGCGGGACTATCATATGTTGAAAGACTGGAGCGGCTAGGCTTGTATACACGGGAATTTAGAAGGATGAGAGGGGATCTTATCGAAAAATATAAGATTATTAAGGGGTTGGACACGTTAGAGGCAGGAAACATGTTCCCAATGTTGGGGGAGTCCAGAACAAGGGGCCACAGTTTAAGAATAAGGGGTAGGCCATTTAGAATGGAGATGAGGAAAAACATTTTCACTCAGAGAGTTGTGAATCTGTGGAATTCTCTGCCTCAGAAGGCAGTGGAGACCAATTCTCTGAACTTATTCAAGAGAGAGCTGGATAGAGCTCTTAAGGATAATGGAGTCAGGGGGTATGGGGAGAAGGCAGGAACGGGGTACTGATTGTGGATGATCAGCCATGATCACATTGAATGGCGTTGCTGGCTCGAAGGGCCGAATGGCCTCTTCCTGCACCTATTGTCTATAAACGTATCTCCAGGTTCACCACTGTGTGGCTCTGTCTCCTCCAGGGTCCAGGAGTCGTTGGGCGATCCTGTTCACCGTGATCCTCCTCGCTGTGATCCTCCTCCCCGCCGTAGCCGTACTGGGAGTCTGGGCATCGTATCTCTGCAGCAACCCCCACACCGTGCCGTGAGTGTCCCCCTCACCCCCCCCTCTCCCCTCACTGTCCGCGACCCTCCCCCCTCACCGCCCCTCCCCCCATCTCCGTCCCCCCTCTGTCTCCCTTCCCTTCCCCCCTCTCTCTGTCTCCTCCCCCCTCCTCCCTCTCTGTCCCCCTCCCCCCCTCTCCGTCCCGTCCCCTATCTCTGTCCCGTCCCCCTCTCTCTGTCCCGTTCCCCCCCTCTCTGTCTCCCTTCCCTTGCCCCCTCTCTCCGTCTCCTCCCCCCCTATCTATTCCCCCCTCCTCCCTCTCTGTCCGCCTCCCCCCCCTCTCCGTCCCGTCCCCTATCTCTGTCCCGCCCCCCTCTCTCTGTCCCGTTCCCCCCTCTCTGTCTCCCTTCCCTTGCCCCCTCTCTCCGTCTCCTCCCCCCCTATCTGTTCCCCCCTCCTCCCTCTCTGTCCGCCCCCCTCTCCCTGTCCCCTCTCTCCTGTCTAACATTGTGCGGTGACGCTTCCCCGGCAGTGAACGGGATGGATGGGCCGCGATGCCCAGTCACTAACACAGGACTCATTCTCTCTCCCCCTCTCTCTCTTCCTCTCCTCCTCTCTCTCCCTCCCCCCCCCTCTCTCCCCCCTCTCTCTCTCCCTCTCCCTCTCTCTCTTCCTCTCTCTCTCTCCCCCCCCCTCTCCCCCTCTCTCTCTCTCTCTCTCTCTCTCTCTCTCACCCCCTCTCTCGCAGGGATGAGGAGCGGGTGTTGTGGGACCGGGAGAGTTGCAGAGTGGGGACCACTGTACGCAGGGGGTGACAGAGCACCCCTTCTCTGGGTGTCGGGGAACGGGTTTGCTGCTGCGCCGTCTCTGTGGCAGATGTGACCAGATGTGTCCATGGTCCTAGATCCCACAGTTTACGACAAGATCCTTGTGGAACATGGAACAGTTCATACTTTGTCCGTGCTGTCGGGGTCTGGGGAGAAGGCAGGAACGGGGTACTGATTGAGAATGATCAGCCATGATCACGGCGAATGGCGGTGCTGGCTCGAAGGGCCGAACGGCCTCCTCCTGCACCTGTTGCTCTTTGGAAACCTGTAATTTATACAAAGTCTGGTCACTGATCCTGTGGATGTTTGTTCTGCACGTTTTTGTGCAGCTTGTGATGATTTTGTAAAATGCATTTTGTACATAATAAAACATTGTTTAACACTGCTGCCGGTCATGTAAGCCTGGGCCTGATGTAACCAAGGCCATTGGTGGTTCATCGTTGTGTGTGGACAGACATACAGTGACAGGCTCCTGTCTCTGTGTTATCCAGTTAAGTTCAACAGGCTGGACTGACGGTTGATGAAGGAATGTATTTCACAAAATGCTGGAGTAACTCAGCGGGTCAGGCAGCATCTCAGGAGAGAGGGAATGGGTGACGTTTCGGGTCGAGACCCTTCTACAGACTTGGCATCAGTCTGAAGAAGGGTCTCGACCCAAAACGTCACCCATTCCTTCTCTCCTGAGATGCTGCCTGACCCGCTGAGTTACTCCAGCATTTTGTGAAATAAATACCGTCGATTAGTACCAGCATCTGCAGTTATTTTCTTACACTGTGATGAAGAATGGATCGCCTGGGCTTGTGTATTCACTGCAATTTAGACGGATGAGAGGGATATTACAGAAACGTATAAAATTCTCAAGCGATTGGACAGGCTAGATGCAGGAAAAAATGTTCCCCAATGTTGGGCGAGTCCAGAACCAGGGGCCACACACAGTTTAAGAATAAGGGCAAGGCCATTGAGGAATGAGATGAGGAAAAACTTTTTCACCCTGATTTCAGATGATCAGCAATGATCATATTGAATGGCGGTGCTGGCTCGGAGGTGATTCTGAGGCTGTGACCTCTGGTCCTAGACACTCCCACCAAAGGAAGCTCGGGTTAGGAATTAAATGCAGTACAGAATTCCCTTCCAGCTCAATGAGGTACGCCACAGGCAGATGGTGGAGACTGTTTTTGGAAAAGGATACAGTCTTTAATGGAGGCATTAGCCCGGGACCCGCAGCCTGGGCTGGAGTTGATCCGCAGCCGCCTGGGCATAGAGTTCTCTCTACGGCGGGGCCTAGCCTTGCATCCACAGCCTGGAGTTGATCCGCAGCAGCCTGGGCCTTGTGTTCTCTCTACGGCAGGGCCTAGCCTTGGATCCACAGCCTGGGCCTGGAGTTCATCCGCAGCAGCCTGGGCCTAGAGTTCTCTCTAAGGCGGGGCCTAGCCTTGGATCCACAGCCTGGGCCTGGAGATGATCCGCAACAGCCTGGGCCTAGAGGTCTCTCTAAGGCGGGGCCTAGCCTTGGATCCACACCCTGGCTCTGGAGTTGCACAGCTGGCCTTTCCCCTCTGCCTTTAGTCTCCCAGCCTTGGCCCCCAGGGGGGAGGGAAGGTGGCGGAGGGAGGGGGAAGGTGGCGGGGGGGAGGAGGGAAGGGGGGAGGTGGCGAGGGGGGAGCAGTGTTGGAAATGGGTTTTAGGAACTAGGGTAATATAAGGTCCGTGAGGCTGAGGCTGAGGTTGGGAAGGAAGGGGAGGGATTGAGGCACGAGACCAGAAACTTACTGTTTATAAATACGCATAGGCATAATAGGCTTGATATTGAATTGGGTGGAAGAAAACAGGCCGAAGAGTATCAAAAAGATGAAGCCTAGTAATAACAGGTGATAGGTTCTCTTTAAAAAATAAAAATAAATTAATTTTAAAAAAAGAATTTTTAATTAAAAATAAATTTAAAATAGGTGCTGGAGGAGGCCATTCGGCCCTTCGAGCCTGCACCGCAATTCAATATGATCATGGTGATCATCCAACTCAATATCCCGTACCTGCCTTCTCTCCATACCCCCTGATCCTTTAGCCACAAGGGCCACATCTAACTCCCTCTTAAATATAGCCAATGAACTGGCCTCACTACCTTCTGTGGCAGAGAATTCCACAGACTCACCACTCTCTGTGTGAAAAAAAATGTTCTCATCTCGGTCCTAAAAGACTTCCCCCTTATCCTTAAACTGTGACCCCTTGTTCTGGACTTCCCCAACATCGGGAACAATCTTCCCGCAATCTAGCCTGTCCAACCCCTTAAGAATTTTGTAAGTTTCTATAAGATCCCCCCTCAATCTTCTAAATTCCAGCGAGTACAAGCCGAGTCTATCCAGTCTTTCTTCATATGAAAGTCCTGCCATCCCAGGAATCAATCTGGTGAACCTTCTCTGTACTCCCTCTATGGCAAGAATGTCTTTCCTCAGATTAGGAGACCAAAACTGTACGCAATACTCCAGTTGTGGTCTCACCAATGCCCTGTACAACTGCAGCAGAACCTCCCTGCTCCTATACTCAAATCCCCTCGATATGAATGCCAACATACCATTCGCTTTCTTCACCGCCTGCTGCACCTGCATGCCTACTTTCAATGACTGGTGTACCACGACACCCAGGTCTCGTTGCAATGTTGTAGTCTGTGGCCTATTAGAAAAAACAGGCAGACAACCTAATTCGTTTAACCTCTTTATTCTACTCACCCAGGTGGGAGAGAGTCTAGAAACCGAAGCGTTTAGAAACGCTTAGGAAGCCAGTGTAGTCTCTCTCCCCGAATGCTAACAATTACACACATTTTATACCCTTAATACATGTGCCCGTACATTTCCGTTGCTACCTTATATGGCAATTTTTACAATGTCCTATAAATCTTTGTGTCTTTCGGGACCTCCGTGTCCATCGTGGCCTCTTCTTTCTTGGGAACAAAGGGCAGTCCATATGGCAAGATGTTCTTCT
The DNA here is from genome assembly GCF_053455715.1 of Rhinoraja longicauda. Classification (NCBI taxonomy): domain Eukaryota; kingdom Metazoa; phylum Chordata; class Chondrichthyes; order Rajiformes; family Arhynchobatidae; genus Rhinoraja; species Rhinoraja longicauda. The sequence goes on along the minus strand of NC_135971.1, from coordinate 4,603,018 downwards.
TAACACTTCAAAGCTTTGAGGCCAGTTGCTGATATCAGAGGATACGATCAGCCATAAACCGCGCTTCCATGCTGACAACAGGATGCCCCAAGAATAATCCGAGCTGGAGCTTTTACACCCTTTTTACACCCCTGCAATAAAACTCACATGGCTACATGCCGAATGTTCGCCCTTACATTTCCCTCTTCGATTATACTATAATCACAGTCTTTTAAAGTGGTCGATTGACAAATATTTGGCATATACATAAATATATAAATATTTGGCAGATACAAGCAATAACAGATTAACAGAATCACAACAATTAACGCAATGATATTTCCATAATGGAGAATCGGCCCCCACAAATATCCTAAACCAAACCAATCCCATCCTGAAGCATTAATTCGATCTTGGGCTAAATCTGCCCCTATTTTCCTAGTCAAGCCAAGTCAATTTTATTTGTATAGCACATTTAAAAACAACCCACATTGACCAAAGTGCTGTACATCAGTTCAGGTACTAAGAACAAACATACAATGGCACACAAACATAACAGCACATACATAAACAGTTCACAGCACCCCCTCAGAGGGCTCAAACGCTAAACGCTCTTTCTATAACCTCCTTCACATGCCCCGCGATATTGGTGATATTAGAGGATGCATCTGGTACAAATGTATAACATTCTTGCCCTATCATAGCACAGATGCCCCCTTTCTCGGCTAGCAGGAAATCTAGGGCCATACGATTCTGGGGAGCGACAAGACGCAGGGCCATCATTTCAGTTGTTAGCTGGCCTATTTGTTCCTGAGTCTCATACAGTCCATCAGCGGTACAATTTGCTAATTGTTCCAGGGCACTAGCTAAGTTTCAAATTTCAGTTCCCGCCCGAGCGGTTCCCCATCTCAGGAATATTATCCACCAAAACCTCTCAAACTCCGATACAGCTCGTTTAGAGCTCCACTCTGGATGCTGTAGAGGATGATTTATGATTCGTAAATGTGGGATTACAAAAGCTAGATAACAGCACCCTGTCCAGGTCTCATAAGATGCCTGATCACACCGTGGCGAGATGAGAAAACATTTATTCACACAGAGTGGTGAGTCTGTGGAATTCTCTGCCACAGAAGGTAGTTGAGGCCAGTTCATTGGCTATATTTAAGAGGGAGTTAGATGTGGCCCTTGTGGCTAAAGGGATCAGGGGGTATGGAGAGAAGGCAGGTACAGGTTACTGAGCTGGATGATCAGCCATGATCATATTGAATGGCGGTGCAGGCTCGAAGGGCCGAATGGCCTACTCCTGCACCTATTTTCTATGTTTCTATGAAAGTCCTGGTAACCAGACATATGCCCAGCTCCCACATATTAAGTAAGTCCCATTAAGAGGTCTTGGGGGAACTGCAGTACTGATATGGGTGCATGTGCTGCATCCCACAGACAGGCTAACTTCATTTGGTATAGACCCCATTCTACAGAAACAAGTTGTATTTATTGGTGTTTCTGGAGAGTCATGAGGAGAATTAACTTGTATCCGGGGCCAATTCTCCTGTGTTTGATTAAGATAGGGTCTCAAGGACCACCCATTAAAACATTGACATCCACAGTCATCTGATTGGTTGTCATTATTGGGGCCAGGGCTCTGTGAGTGATTCAAAAAGAACCGGGCAGACCTGGTGTTCTAAAGCACCAGCTCACCCTCCGAGCAAATGGTTATCGCTCTCAATACTAGGCAGTAAATAAGTCAATAGTAAAGCGTGCACGGAATAGGAGTAAGGAAAGGTGTCATCCATAAAATAGTTCACCATGAAGTTGCTATGCCTGATTAAAAGCTTTGTCAACTTGTAACATGAATTTAAAAATACCTGGACTGAAAGACAAAAACAAAATTCCCGTGTAATCTCCAATTTTTCCAAAGTACAAGGCCAATATATTTCATAGTTGCCATTTGCTCGTTCCACTATACCTGCAGCTTGTGGATGATGTACGCAGTGGAACTGCTGGCGGATATTTAACTGTTCGCACATTTCCTCATTAACTTTGGCTGTAAAATAGGGTCCATTGTTCAAAGTGCTCAATGTACACAGTAGTCCAAACCTCGGCACTATTTCTTTCATCATACAGTGGGTGTAATTCGAATTTAACTCCGTTTGATTCTGCATTACCCTTTCCACTTCTTTTCTACCTCTTCATTCTGTCTCCAAGTCATTACATCAGATAACCATCCTGAAAATTGCATCCTCTATCCCAAGCGTTTCGTAGTTTTATTCCTTCTCCCATCAATCCACCTACTGTCTGTATCTTATTTTGTAGGGTCTCTATAATCGAAGGAATTTAACGTTCCTATTCCAGCTCCAAAACCTCCATTGTACTTTCAGCAACGTTACATTCACTCTGCTTCCTGGATTCATATTCTATCCTGACGGTCAAATTTAACACATTCGGGGATCTAACCATTGGGGTACAAGTTGTATACATTCGCCTTAAATGTCCTACATTGGATTCTTCCTGGGTAGTCTCTCGTACTGACCAAATTATTACTAGGGGGTGCCTTCCTTCTATTTGGGTAGCATTGGTACACGCCAACCAATCATCTTTCTTCAGAATGTAAGTGCTGCTACTTGCCCCCCAGCCGTTCCAGCCCTTTCTGCTCCATTCCCATAACGCAGTTTGATTACTCAACCATGCGGTTCCATCTCCTCATTCACAAGTTATGCTTACGTTCCACTTAGTGGTCAAATTGACCTTCCCTTGGTTATGTGTAATAACCATTAGTTGTCCTTTTGCTGCATACCCTCCGCACCCCTCAGGGCATTGTACTTCATACTTCCCTACTGCACATGCTGTGTTGGCTGGACATGTAAAGCTCTCCTGCGTTCTACTGCAAGAGTCCCTTCTCCAGTCTATTCTTCTCCTCATCTCTTCTCGTAGGGATGACTGATGTAACCCTCGAGTTCATCTAGATCGACCCTGATATGGCTGCTGCTTCTTACATGGAAAACTAAATTCATCTGTCAGGCATTGGAAATTAAACTGGCACAAAGCATGTCCACAGGGTACAACCCAATAGGCTTGGTCTCTCAATTGTTTAGCTCTGGTCTTATTAAACCATCCTGAGCAGGGTCCTATTCTTTCTGCCTTCCAGGGTATTGTGCCATTGCCTCCTCTGCATATCATCTGATCGTCTTTACATAAATGTCATGGAGTAAATACAGATTGACCACAATCCCATTTAGATCTTGAGTGCACTTCCCCTAATAGCAGGAGTAACAATAGCAAAATAGCAACATCAATAGCAAAATCAATCCATCAGCTAAACACATCAACAATAACTAAGCAATACTTATAAATATGTACACGTGGCAATTCAATAAAATCAATTTGTAAACCCCAATGTATTTTGGGGTGATACCATGTAGCATTTATTACATCCAACATTCCCCTCTTACTAGCATAGGTAAGAGAGTGCACATAATGGAGCAAAACAGGTAAAAGCGCGTTAGGGACACAAACTTTGCCAGAGGCAGTAACCCAAAGCAAGTCAGATTCGCGAGGAGAACACCCATCCTGGCTCCACTGGTGTCTCTCAGCCTCGGGAGTGTCCCCCTGAAGCTGGCAGAGTTCCGAAACACTGGGCATAGCGGTAGTTGCAGAAAACTGCTGTTGTTCGCCTGAAGAAACTAAAATGGTAGGGGTCAGGGCCTCTGTGCATACCAATGTGTCAGCCAATGCATTCCCGAAAGAAATGGGATCCTTGACAGATGTATGCGAATTACATTTAATGACAGCCAAGGTTTTCGGGAGTGTTAAACCCGCTAGTAGATTTTGGACAAACAGGGCATTTTTAATAGGAGTGCCTGCTGCAGTCAAAAAGCCCTTGTGCTGCCACAGGTTACCATAAATATTAGCACGTTGGTCAACGCAAAGTTGGCAGGCCTGCGTGAGGGCAAATAATTCAGCCTGCTGGGCAGAATGAGGTGTACTGAAAAAGGCAAGGGTAGGCAGTATCCTCAATCTCTAGCGCCGATCGTGCGGATTCTTGTTCGTGGCGCAACTTAACCCTTTGTCTGGGACCTATCCATATTCACTGATGCCGTCTCATAATCGGGGGGGTAGTCCCCAATATTCTGGCGCGGAGGGTAGAACCGGGACTGGCACCACCGCAGCCGGTGGCTCTGTCTGTGGGGCTGTGGGGATCGGATGTGTCCAGGGTTCCTCGTCACCCTCGGACTCCTGATTACCTAGTAAAGCCGCTATATACTCCAGTAGTTCGGATTCTGACTTTTGTTGTTGTTGGGCGGGATATATCCCTTTGGTACCGGTTTTAAATTTATCTCGAGCTCGGGTATCACGGTCAAGTCTTAGATCATACACCTTACATTCCGCTTGCAAAATATCGCATGTTTTCGGTATTCCCAACCTATCACACACTGATATCCCTCTACTACTTGCATTTTCCCTCTACTACTTGCATTTTCCCTCCAACTTCGTTCCCTCGAATCCTGATGGCGCTTCAGCACCCCCTCTCTCCATTCTTTAATCCTCTTTGATAGTCTCTACATTCCATGTACCTCCCACTGGCCAGGCCTCGTTTCCCAATCTTTTCATTAACGAAGCAAATAAATAAATAAATAAATAACACATGTGTTGTACCAGGGCACCACCATCACTCTTATCCAAAGACTGTCCCATATGTCTGATTGCCAATTATCTGAAATTATGTTACCAATAAATACTACCAATAAATATTACCAAACGATCAATTTCATCCAGACCAAGACAATGACAACAAGAGTGAACGCCCCTTACCTTCCAAATCCGGAACCTTATCCTTATCCTTGTCCTTTTCCTTATCGGTGCGACTGTGAATCTCAGTTGAACACGAAATCAACCCCAAACGAGGGACTTCAGTGTCTGAAAAACGTCAACGTCCGGGGTCTCGAACAACGGTCGAGAAGTGCACTCTGTCCCCTTCGGACGTGTTTCAGCCACCGATGCCGCTTAGTCGTTCGTGGTTGCCGGTGCCAAAGAGATCCTGCCGACTACGCCAAATGTTGTAGTCTGTGGCCTATTAGAAAAAACAGGCAGACAACCGAATTCGTTTAACCTCTTTATTCTACTCACCCAGGTGGGAGAGTCTAGAAACCGAAGCGTTTAGAAACGCTTAGGAAGCTAGTGTAGTCTCTCTCTCCGAATGCTAACAATTACACACATTTTATACCCTTAATACATGTGCCAGTACATTTCCGTTGCTACCTTATATGGCAAGGTTTACAATGTCCTATAAATCTTTATGTGACTTTCGGGACCTCCGTGTCCGTTGTGTCCATCATGACCTCTTCTTTCTTGGGAACAAAGGGCAGTCCATGTGGCAAGATGTTCTTCTTAACACTTCAAAGCTTTGAGGCCAGTTGCTGATATCAGAGGATACACTTAGCCATAAACCGCGCTTCCATGCTGACAACAGGATGTCCTGGCAACATAATCGAGCTGGAGCTTATACACCTTTTTTACACCCCTGCAATAAAACCCACATGGCTACATGCCGAATGTTCGCCCTTACAGATGTACAGCACTTTGTTCAACGTGGGTTGTTTTTAAATGTGCTATACAAATAAATTTGACTTGACTGTTATGTTTGTGTGCCATTGTATGTTGGGGGAGTCCAGAACAAGGGGCCACAGTTTAAGAATAAGGAGTAGGCCATTTAGAACGGAGATGAGGACAAACATTTTCAGTCAGAGAGTTGTGAATCTGTGGAATTCTCTGCCTCAGAAGGCAGTGGAGGCCAATTCTCTGAATGCATTCAAGAGAGAGCTAGATAGAGCTCTTAAGGATAGCGGAGTCAGGGTGTATGGGGAGAAGGCAGGAACGGGGTACTGATTGAGAATGATCAGCCATGATCACATTGAATGGCGGTGCTGGCTCGAAGGGCCGAATGGCCTCCTCCTGCACCTATAGTCTATTGTCCATTGTATGTTCATTTCTTCGTACCTGGACTGATGTTCAGCACTTTGGTCAACGTGGGTTGTGTTTAAATGTGCTATACAAATAAAAAATGACTTGGCTTGACTAAATGTACTGAGTGTTGACCACTGATTGCACGACGTGATGCACACGACACGACCCACCCTGTCCCGGCCGGCACCTTCAACAGACAACAGGTGCAGGAGGAGGCCATTCGGCCCTTCGAGCCTGTACGCGCCGCCATTCTATGTGATCATGGCTGATCATTCTCAATCAGTACCCCGTTCCTGCCTTCTCCCCATACCCCCCTGACTCCGCTATCCTTAAGAGCTCTATCTAGCTCTCTCTTGAATGCATTCAGAGAATTGGCCTCCACTGCCTTCTGAGGCAGAGAATTCCACAGATTCACAACTCTCTGACTGAAAATGTTTTTCCTCATCTCCGTTCTAAATGGCCGACCCCTTATTCTTAAACTGTGGCCCCTGGTTCTGGACTCCCCCAACATTGGGAACATGTTTCCTGCCTCTAACGTGTCCAACCCCTTAATAATCTTATACGTTTCGATAAGATCCCCTCTCATCCTTCTATATTCCAGTGTATACAAGCCTAGTCGCTCCAGTCTTTCAACATATGACAGTCCCGCCATTCTGGGGATTAACCTGGTGACCCTACGCTGCACGGCCTCAATAACAAGAATATCCTTCCTCACATTTCAGTGAAAGGCCCGCCCGCCATCGAGCGACCAATCAAGCCGTTAATGAACGTTTAAACAAAAAACACACGCCCACAATTCAATATAATCGGTGGTTTCCCCGATGATTATTCACCGTGAACGATCTGGACGAACAAACCTCAACGACGTTCTTCAGTCGACGGCCCCGGCCCGCTGCGTCATGGCGGCTCGGCGAATTGCGCATGCGCGTGCGCGCGCCGCGGAGGATAACGAGGAGGGGGAGGGAGGGGGAGGAGGAAGTAAAGCTGCACCAGCACCAATAGCAGCAGCGCTACAGCAGCACCAATAGCAGCAGCGCTACAGCAGCACCAATAGCAGCAGCGCTACAGCAGCACCAATAGCAGCAGCGCTACAGCAGCACCGCAGCCCCCACCTTCAGGGCACACGTGCGCGCGCCGGGGAGCATAAGAAGGAGGAGGGGGAGGGGAGAGGCCCAGTGTTATTGCATCACACCGCTGCGTGATGGCGGCTCGGCGAAGTGCGCAGGCGCGTGCGCGCGCCGGGGAGAATAAGAAGGAGGAGGAGGGGGGGAAGTAAAGCAGCACCAATAGCAGCAGCGCTACAGCAGCACCAATAGCAGCAGCGCTACAGCAGCACCAATAGCAGCAGCGCTACAGCAGCACCAATAGCAGCAGCGCTACAGCAGCACCAATAGCAGCAGCGCTACAGCAGCACCAATAGCAGCAGCGCTACAGCAGCACCAATAGCAGCAGCGCTACAGCAGCACCGCAGCCCCCACCTGCGGGACACGCGCGGGCGGGCGGGTGTGTGTTTGAGACAAAGGGTGGAATAAATCCTCATCAATGTCAAGAACGAGAACTGCAGCAGGAACGATCAGCAGCACCGTCAGCGTCACAGCCTCACACGACAACAACTACGACACCGACTACAACTATAACACAACCTCCCCCGCCCCTATCTGCTGAATGAATGTGTTCCGGTGGACAGATATAAAGCAACAGCATCAACGCAACATTCACTTCACACTTTACTCCAACAAGGTAATTATAGGAAAACACTTTAATTACAAAGTATAAATAACAACGTCGGCCCCTCGCTCGCCCACTCACTCACTCAGTCGGCGGGGACCACCTGGGCCGATATCGGGAGCTCCGGCAGCGTCTTTGCCCGCCCCCGAATCGCGGGGCTTGGGTCGTCCCGCCGCGGACCCTTCACCGTCCGGCGGGGGCTTCAATATCGGGAGCCCCGACCGTCCCGACGTGGAAACTCCAACAGCCAGACCGCGGGAGTAGACGGCAGGGGAAGAGAAAAGACATTCTGTGACATTCCGTCACAGTGAGGAGGGACTGGAGGAGACTCACTGTGATGGATGTTTCTTTTTGTTTGGTGTTAGTTTATGATTGTGTAAGTGTTATTGCATTTTTATTGATTATTCTTATTGGTCTTATATTGTTGAACTGCGGGTAATTTTTCATTTCGCTGCACATTTATGTGTATGTGACAAATAAGTTGACTAGCCAGTGAGTCTGTGGAATTCTCTGTCACAGAAGGTAGTTGAGGCCAGTTCATTGGCTATATTTAAGAGGGAGTTAGATGTGGCCCTTGTGGCTAAAGGGACCAGGGGGTATGGAGAGAAGGCAGGTACGGGATACTGAGTTGAATGATCAGCCATGATCATATTGAATAGCGATGCAGGCTCGAAGGGCCGAATGGCCTACTCCTGCACCTATTTTCTATGTTTCTATTGACAGTCACTCAGTCCCTCAGTCAGTCTATTCACAAAATGCTGGAGTAACTCAGCAGGTCAGGCAGCATCTCGGGAAAGAAGGAATGGGTGACCCTCCTTCCTCAATCAGTCAGTCACTCAGTCTGACCAAGCAAGAACCAAACGCTCGATCTCACCTTCCACCCCACCAGCCAGCGGATCCAACAAATCATCCGCCAACATTTCCGTCACCTACAACGGGACCCCACCACTGGCCATATCTTCCCATCCCCTCCCCTCTCTGCGTTCCGCAGAGACCGTTCCCTCAGTAACTCCCTGGTCCACTCGCCCCTTCCTACCCAAACCACCGACCCAGGCAGCAGGGGGCGGACCCGGCCAGCAGCCAGCAGGGCTCACTCACTCACTCACTCACTCACCCACTCAGTGCCCAAGCTGGATTGTCAGAGACAGCGCTCCTGTTCAGTTTCAGCGACGTTACCTGAGGCTGAGGCCGTGCTGGCGGTCGGGACCGGGTCTGGTGTCGTGTCGGGTCCGGTAATGCGAGCGGGTTAAATAAAATTATCTCCCCCTTCTCCCTTTCCCCATTTCTCTCCCTTTTCCCTTTTCCCTTTCCCCATTTCTCTCCCTTTTCCCATTTCTCTCCCTTTTCCCTTTTCTCTCCCTTTTCTCTATCCCGCTTCAGCAGGGAGTTTCTCCACAGCCTGGAGTGGGTCGCCAAACCTGACCGGGACCAGGACACCGCCAGGATGCGGCGCTCTCTCTGCACAGCCGGACATCTGCTGTACCTACTGGCAGGTAGAGACATGGGGGGGGGAGAGAGATGGGGGAGAGAGAGAGATGGGGGAGAGAGGGAGAGATGGGGGAGAGAGGGAAAGAGATAGGGGAGAGAGGGAAAGAGATGGGGGAGAGAGAGAGAATGCGAGCTGCTGTCCAGAGTTGGGAGTGGGCAATTGTCAGTCAAACACTGTATTGGGGTAACTCAGCGGGTCGGGCCACATCTGTGACTTTTCGGGTCGAGACCCTTCTCTGAAGAACCCGAAACGTCACCCATTCCTTCTCTCCACAGATGCTGCCTGACCCGCTGAGTTAGCCCAGCATTTTGTGTCTAGATTCATCAGTGAAGATGTCATTTAGCTTAGTGATACGACGCAGAAACAGGCCCTTCGGCCCACCGGGTACGCAGCGACCAGCGATCAGGCCGCACTAACGCTGCCCTACACACACACAAGGGACAATCTCTAATTTTACAGAAGCCAATTAACCTACAAGCCTGTCGGTCTTGAGAGGTTTGGAGGGAAGAGTGTCGGTAGCAAAGAAAGCAAACTCAATGCTAGCATTTATTTCAAGAGGGCTTGTGTACAAAAACAGGGGGTGTTATGCTGAGGCTCTATAAGGCACTGGTCAGGCCCCATTTGGAATATTGTCAGCAATTTTCGCTGCACTCGCTGGAGTTTAGAAGAATGAGGGGGGACCTCATTGAAACTTCACCGAATACTGAAAGACCCGGATAGGGTGTATGTGGAGAGGATGTTTCCACTAGTGGGAGAGTCTAGGACCAGAGGGCACAGCCTCAGAATTAAAGGACGTTTCGTCAGGAAGGAGATGAGGCGGAATTTATTTAGTCAGAGGGCGGTGAATAGAAACATAGAAACATAGAAAATAGGTGCAGGAGTAGGCCATTCGGCCCTTCGAGCCTGCACCGCCATTCAATATGATCATGGCTGATCATCCAGTTCAGTAACCTGTACCTGCCTTCTCTCCATACCCCCTGATCCCTTTAGCCACAAGGGCCACATCTAACTCCCTCTTAAATATAGCCAATGAACTAGCCTCAACTACCTTCTGTGGCAGAGAATTCCACAGACTCACCACTCTCTGTGTGAAGAAATGTTTTCTCATTTCGGTCCTAAAAGACTTCCCCCTTATCCTTAAGCTGTGACCCCTGGTTCTGGACTCCCCCAACCCCTTAAGAATTTTATATGTTTCTATAAGATCCCCCCTCAGTCTTCTAAATTCCAGCGAGTACAAGCCTAGTCTACCCAGTCTTTCTTCATATGAAAGTCCCGCCATCCCAGGGATCAATCTGGTGAACCTTCTCTGTACTCCCTCTAAGGCAAGAACGTCTTTCCTCAGATTAGGAGACCAAAACTGCACACAATACTCCAGGTGCGGTCTCACCAGTGCCCTGTACAACTGCAGTAGAATCTCCCTGTTCCTAAACTCAAATCCCCTTGCTATGAATGCCAACCTACCATTTGCTTTCTTCACTGCCTGCTGCACCTGCACACTTGCTTTCAATGACTGGTGCACCATGACACCCAGGTCACGTTGCATCTCCCCTTTTCCTAATCAGTCACCATTCAGGTAATACTCTGCTTTCCTGTTCTTGCCGCCAAAATGGATAACCTCACATTTATCCACATTATATTGCATCTGCCATGCATTTACCCACTTGCCTAATCTATCCAAGTCACTCTGCAGCCTCCTAGCATCCTCCTCGCAGCTAACACTGCCACCCAGCTTCGTGTCATCCGCAAACTTAGAGATATTGCATTCAATTCCCTCGTCCAAATCATTAATATACACTGTAAATAACTGGGGTCCCAGCACTGAGACTTGCGGTACCCCACTAGTCACTGCCTGCCATTCCGAAAAGGACCCGTTTATTCCTACTCTTTGCTTCTTGTCCGCCAACCAATTCTCTATCCACCTCAACACTGAACCCTCAATACCGTGTGCTTTAAGTTTGTACACCAATCTCCTATGTGGGACCTTGTCGAAGGCCTTCTGAAAGTCCAGATACAACACATCGACTGGTTCTCCCTTATCCACTCTACTAGTTACATCCTCGAAAAATTCTATAAGATTCGTCAGACATGATTTGCCTTTTTGTAAATCCATACTGACTTTGTCCGATGATTTCACCACTTTCCAAATGTGATGCTATCACATCTTTAATAACTGATGTGTGGGATGCAAAGAATCTGTAGGATTCTTTGCCACAGACAGCTGTGGAGGCCACAAGTCAGTGGACTTGGTCTCCAAATTTGAGGAAGGATATTCTTGCTATTGAGGGCATGCAGCGTAGGTTTACTCGGTTAATTCCCGGAATGGCGGGACTATCACATGTTGAAAGACTGGAGCGACTAGGCTTGTATACACTGGAATTTAGAAGGATGAGAGGAGATCTTATCGAAACATATAAGATTATTAAGGGGTTGGACAGGTTAGAGGCAGGAAACATGTTCCTAATGTTGGGGGAGTCCAGAACAAGGGGCCACAGTTTAAGAATAAGGGGTAGGCCATTTAGAACTGAGATGAGGAACAACTTTTTCAGTCAGAGAGTTGTGAATCTGTGGAATTCTCTGCCTCAGAAGGCAGTGGAGGCCAATTCTCTGAATGCATTCAATAGAGAGCTGGATAGAGCTCTTAAGGATAGCGGAGTCAGGGGGTATGGAGAGAAGGCAGGAACGGGGTACTGATTGAGAATGATAAGCCATGATCACATTGAATGGCAGTGTTGGCTCGAATGGCCTGCTCCTGCACCTATTGTCTATTGGATATTTTTAAGGCAGGGATAGATAAATTGTTGGTCAGTGCGGGTGTCAGAGGTTATCGCGAGAACCATATAACCATATAACAATTACAGCACGGAAACAGGCCCGTTCGGCCCTACCAGTCCATGCCAACCACTTTCTCTGACCTAGTCTCATCTACCTGCTCTCAGACCATAACCCTCCAATCCCCTCCCATCCATATACCTATACAATTTACTCTTAAATAATAAAATCGAGCCTGCCTCCACCACTTCCACCGGAAGCTCATTCCATACAGCCACCACCCTCTGAGTAAAGAAGTTACCCCTCATGTTACCCCAAAACCTTTGTCCCTTAATTCTGAAGTTATGTCCCCTTGTTGGAATCTTCCCCAGTCTCAAAGGGAAAAGCCTACCCACGTCAACTCTGTCCGTCCCTCTTAAAATTTTAAAAACCTCTATCGAGTCCCCCCTCAACCTTCTACGCTCCAAAGAATAAAGACCCAACCTGTTCAACCTCTCTCTGTAGCCCAAGTGTTGAAACCCAGGCAACATTCTAGTAAATCTCCTCTGTACCCTCTCCATTTTGTCGACATCCTTCCTATAATTTGGCGACCAGAACTGCACACCATACTCCAGATTCGGCCTCACCAATGCCCTGTACAATTTTAACATTACATCCCAACTTCTATATTCGATGCTCTGATTTATAAAGGCAAGCATACCAAACGCCTTCTTCACCACCCTATCCACATGAGATTCCACCTTCAGGGAACAATGCACAGTTATTCCCAGATCCCTCTGTTCCACTGCATTCCTCAATTCCCTACCATTTACCCTGTACGTCCTATTTTGATTTGTCCTACCAAAATGCAGCACCTCACACTTATCAGCATTAAGCTCCATCTGCCATCTTTCAGCCCACCCTTCCAAAAGGCCCAAGTCCATCTGTGGACTTTGAAAATCTACTTCATTATTAACTACACCACCTATCTTAGTATCATCTGCATATTTACTAATCCAATTTGCCACACCATCATCCAGATCATTAATGTAAATGACAAACAACAGTGGACCCAACACAGATCCCTGGGGTACTCCACTAGACACTGGCCTCCAACCTGACATACAGTTGTCAACCATTACCCTCTGGTATCTCCCATTCAGCCATTGTTGAATCCATCTTGCAACCTCACTATTAATACCCAACGATTTAACCTTCTTAATCAACCTTCCATGTGGAACCTTGTCAAATGCCTTACTGAAGTCCATATAGACAACATCCACAGCCTTGCCCTTATCAATTTCCCTGGTAACCTCTTCAAAAAATTCAAGAAGATTAGTCAAACATGACCTTCCAGGCACAAATCCATGTTGACTATTTCTAATCAAGCCTTGTTTATCCATGTGATTATATATATTGTCCCTAAGTATCTTTTCCATTAATTTTCCCACCACAGACGTCAAACTAACAGGTCTATAATTGCTAGGTTTACTTTTAGAAACTTTTTTAAACAAAGGCACAACATGCGCAATGCGCCAATCTTCCGGCACCATCCCCGTTTCTAATGACGTTTGAAATATTTCCGTCATAGCCCCTGCTATTTCTGCACTACCTTCCCTCAATGTCCTAGGGAATATCCTATCAGGACCTGGAGAGTTATCCACTTTTATATTTTTCAAGTGTCCGTACCTCCTCTTCTTTGATCCTCATAATTTCCATCACTACTCTACTTGTTTCGCTTACCTCACATAATTCAATATCCTTCTCCTCGGTGAATACCGAAGAAAAGAAATTGTTTAATATCTCCCCCATTTCTTCCGGCTCAGCACATAGCTGTCCACTCTGACTCTCTAATGGACTAATTTTATCCCTCGCTATCCTTTTGCTATTGACATATCTGTAGAACCCCTTGGGGTTTACTTTTACATTACTTGCCAAAGCTACCTCATATCTTTTTTTTGCTTTTCTAATTTCCTTCTTAAGATTCCTTTTACATTCTTTATATTCCTCAAGAACCTCATTTACTCCCTGCCGCTTATATTTATTGTATATCTCCCTCTTTTTCCGAACCAAGTGTCCAATTTCCCTGGAAAACCACGGCTCTTTCAAATTATTATTCTTTCCTTTCTACCAAACAGGGACATAAAGACTTTGTACTCTCAAAATTTCACCTTTAAATATCCTCCATTTCTCTATTATATCCTTTTCATAAAACAAAATGTCCCATTTCACTCCTTTTAAATCCTTTCTCATCTCCTCAAAATTAGCCTTTCTCCAATCCAAAATCTCAACCCTTGGTCCAGATTTGACCTTCTCCATAATTATATTGAAACTAATGGCATTGTGATCACTAGACCCAAAGTGCTCCTCAACACATACCTCCGTCACCTGACCCATCTCATTTCCCAACAGGAGGCCCAACATTGCCCCTTCTCTGGTAGGTACCTCTACGTATTGCTGCAAAAAACTATCCTGCACACATTTTACAAACTCCAAACCATCCAGCCCTTTTACAGAATGTGATTCCCAATCTATGTGCGGAAAATTGAAATCACCCACAATCACTACTCTGTGCTTACTACTAATATCTGCTATCTCCTTACATATTTGCTCTTCCAATTCTCGTTCCCCATTTGGCGGTCTATAATACACCCCAATAAGTGTTGCTAAGCCTTTCTCATTTCTGAGTTCCACCCAAACAGCCTCACTAGTCGAGCCTTCAAATCTATCCTGCCAGAGCACTGCTGTGATATCTTCTCTGACAAGCAATGAAACAATGAAATCCTGGAATATGTAATTGCCAATCGCAACCATCCTGCAACCACGTTTCACTGATCGCCACAACATCATACTTCCAGATGTCAATCCAGGCTCTAAGCTCATCCACCTTTCTTACAATGCTCCTAGCATTAAAATATACACATTTAAGGGACCCATCACCTCTTATTCTCAGTTTATTTCTTTTCACTTCTTTCTCTCCTACATGTTGGGCCTGAGTGTTTCCCTTCTCTGCCTCCTGCCTCACACACTGCCTATTAGCTATCTGTATTTGAGTCCCTCCCCCCAACCGTACTAGTTTAAAGTCTCCGCAGTTGCCTTAGCAAATCTCCCCGCCAGGATATTGGTTCCCCTCAGGTTCAGGTGCAACCCGTCCTTTTTGTACAGGTCATACTTCCCCCAGAAGAGGTCCCAATGATCCAGAAACTTGAATCCCTGCTCCCTGCACCAGTCCTTCAGCCACACATTTATCTTCCACCTCACTCCATTCCTATTTTCACTATCGCATGGCACAGGCAGTAAGCCTGAGATTATCACTTTGGAGGTCCTTTTCTTTAACTCTCTTCCTAACCCCCTAATTTCTCCTTTCAGGACCTCTTCCCTTTTTCTACCTATATCGTTGGTACCTATATGTACCTCGACCTCTGGCTCCTCTCCCTCCCTTTTCAGGATATCTTGGACACGTTCAGATACATCCCGGACACTGGCACTAGGGAGGCAAACTACCATCCGGGTCTCCCGACTGAGTCCACAGAATCGCCTATCTGACCCCCTCACTATAGAGTCCCCTATCACTATCGCTCTCTTCTTCCTTTCCCTACCCTTCTGAGCAACAGGGCCGGACTCCATGCCAGAAGCCCGGGCGCCGTCGCTGCCCCCAGGTAGGCTGTACTCCCCAACAGTACCTAAACAGGAGTATTTATTGCCAAGGGGTACATCCACTGGGGTACTCTCTAGTCCCTGCCTCTGCTCCTTGCCCCCCCCTAACCGTGACCCACTTGTCTACCTCCGGTGGTCTTGGAGTGACCACCTCTCTATAACTCCTCTCTATAACCTCCTCACTCTCCCTGACCAGACGGAGGTCATCAATCTGCCGCTCCAGGTTCCTAATACGGTCCCTTAGGAGCCCCATCTTGTCGCACGTGGCGCAGATGTGGATGTCTGGAAGACTATCAGACTCCCAGATTCCCCACATCCGACACCCAGAACAATAAACTGCCCTGGCACTCATACTCCCCCTTAACTGGGGTTACTCCCAATCAGCTGATTCCTCTAATCCGCTTCCACCAATCAGCTGCTCCCTCCCGTCCGCGCTACTTTTTCAAATGGAACATTGCAGAACGGCTCCTGGGCCTCTGGTAAGCAAGGGCTTCGCGCTCCTTTTTAAACTTACCGCCCGGACGCTGCACCAGCCGCTCCCTCCTCTCCAACGGCTCCTGGGCCGTTGTATCTCCAATCTAAACTGAAGCAAACTAAACTGCGGTCTCCCCGTTCAGTAGATTTCAAAAGAATTCAAAAGCAATCTGTACAGTCCAAGTAATTTTGAGTTTATTTCAATTACAGTATTGGAAGCAACAATGCACATCATTCAAATAAACGCGATCTTTCAATTAGCTTGTCGTGTGTGTCAATGGTTGTGTACATTTTCCAAATCACTGAAGTAACATGAACTGTATCTATTACATTGAACTAGTCATTGAACGACTTTTGACGAGAAGGGTCCAATCCCATAACATTTAAAAAATATTTTCACAAAAGTAATTTCTGTTCCGTTGCCGGACGCGGTTAACGCGTTAAAATGAATGGATCGACAGCTCTGATTCCACTTGCTGTTTATTTCTCTCTTCCCACATTTACATTCCCCCTGGTTTTATTTCCGCGGTCACTGGGGGGTTTTTACGACGCGGAATTTGGGGATTAAATGGGAGCCGTTCAGCGCCGACCTGTTGTCCACCGGGTTTCTGCCCCACAGCCCCTGAGCCCCGCTCCTGACGCCGGTCCCGGGACACGACCCTTTTACACACCCGGAGCGGAACCGGAGCAGATTCTCAGCCACTGGTCATCATCCCAAGGCATGAAGAAAGGATAAAGTTTCTCCGTGAATTTATTCCTAGTGAAGGTGTGGAGATGGGACTTGGTGTCCGCGTCGTAAAATGAAACTGTCCCGGACTCGTAACTGAGATAAACTCCCACCCTCCCGGGGATGGGACGGGCGGGGAGACGGGATGGAGGGGAGGTGACTGCATCAAACTTGTCATCCTCCCGCTCGATCCTCCAGACTCCAGTCTCCGGGGTCAGTGTGAGCGGTCCCTTCCTCTCCACAGACTCTGCGGCGACTCCCAGACTCCAGCCCTCACTCCCCGCCACCTCCACCTCCCAGTGATGTCTCCCCGATGTGAATCCCTCCGATCCCAGCACACACGGCCTGACTGTAAACCTCTTCCCGGTGTCAGGGAGACTCCTCCGGGTCCCGGTCGCTCTCACCCTCTTCCGATCCTCAGACACCTCGAGCCGCGCATGCGCTGTTTCCACATCCAGGGTGACGGAGACTGGGGGGAGAAGCAGAGAATCAGAGAGTCCCCGGGGGTCGGGGGGAGACTCGGGCAGCGCGGCCCCGGGACCGGGGGAGAGGCCGCTCGGCCTGAGGCACAGGCGGGCGGACAACTGAAACCCTGCCCGGGGTTTCACCCACAACCACATCGGGTGGACAACAGACATCTCTCGCGGAGTTTTTATCCAGGGATGGTGAGGGGAATTTCGTGAGGTGGGAGAGGATGGACGGGGAGGACGAATGCAGTGAGTGAGGAGGATTGGGAGATTCCGGTGGGGATGGGGGAATGAAGTGGGTTATTCAGATATGAAGGCAGTTCGGAGCAAGAGGAAATTGAGGTGAGCAGTATTTTGAGGTTGTTAAAGAGGAGGTAGATGTGTGGGGTGGAATTGCCATGATCATAGTGAATGGGGGCAGACACGAGGGGCCAGATGACTTGCCCCTGTTTCTTGGAGTGGAGGGTGAGAGAGAGAGAGGGGTGGCTTGGACCATGGAAGGAAGCAGAGGTTGAATGATCGGGTGTGGACAGAACAGAATGGGTGGAGACTTGTGGTTGTGGGGTCGTTGAAAGAGAGCGGATTCACGGGTGGATTTGATGGGTGTGTACAACTAACACACTGATCTCATTGAGAAACAATATATGAACTTCACTGAGGGACTTGACAATGTTCCGCGTGCAAGGCTGGTCCAGAAAGCGAAGGCAGGTGGGATCCAAGGCGAGCTGGTAAAATGGAACCACAATTGGCTTGGCGGTAGAAGGAAGATTTTTTCTGCTTGTAGGTCTGTGGCTGGTGGTGTGGAGCAGAGGTCGGTGCTGCAACCTTTGCTGTTTATGTTATATGATCATGGCTTGGATGTGAATGTGGGAGGTGTGATTAGTAAGTTTGTGGAGGAAGCAAAAATTGTGGATAGCGGGGAAGGTTGTTAAAGTCTGCAGCAGGATGCAGGGTAATTATCTAAACCTTATTCGCATGCAGGGATATCAAATCACGAGAGTGTAGGTTTATATTGAGAGCAAAGAATTTTAAAGTATATCTGAGATTTAGGTTTTAATAGATCAAGTTGGGCCCAAACCTCTCCTGCATTGGTGCAGCACCCTCTCACCTTCCCTTCCCACTTTTTTCATCCCTCCCTCCCTCCCTCCTCCCCCCTCGCTCCCTAGGAGATAGATTTAAAATTTAAAATGCGAATAACTTTAAAAATATAACACCGATTTCAATGAAACTTCTACCATCTACCTGTCTGTAAAGGTCGGGAAGTTGGAGAGAGGACGACCGTTGGCTGAAAGTAAGTACCTGCTAATAGTGGTAGGAACGGCAGTTTAAAAAGAGTGCCAATAGGGCACTGTTAATCAGTCTGTAAAGGTCAGGAAGTTGGAGAGAGGACCACCGTTGGCTGAAAGTAAGTGAATGGCAATTACAGTGTAATAAGTCAGTTAGAAGAGAATACGTGGATTGGTTGATCATTTAAGTGAGAAGTCTGGTAAATTGGACAATCAGGCAATTTAATTGGTGATATAAGCAAGACTTGCAAAAGGGTGCAGCCCTGTTCGGGTGCTGCCCAGTGGGAAAAGTGCCCAGTGAGAAAAGTGCCCAGTGAGAAAAGTGCCCAGTGAGAAAAGTGCCCAGTGAGAAAAGTGCGAGTCTTTGGCTGCGAGTCTGAGAAAAGTGCGAGTCTTTGGCTGCGAGTCTGAGAAAAGTGCGAGTCTTTGGCTGCGAGTCTGAGAAAAGTGCGAGTTTTTGGCTGCGAGTCTTCGGCGAGGAGGCTGAGGTGAGGGGGTTACAATTGTTTTAAGCCTGAACTGTTTATAGACACAAAGTAATGGCGGAAAAGTTGGTGCAGTGTGTTTCCTGCAGGATGTGGGAAGATAGGGACGTCGCTGGAGCTTCTGGGAGCTACACCTGCAAGAACTGTGTCCAGGTGCAGCTCCTGAATGGACGTGTGATGGAGTTGGAGAGGCAGTTGGATGACCTCAGGGCCATCCGGGAATGCGAGAGTTTCCTCGACAGGACCTATTGTGAGGCTGTCACACCAAGGGTCCAGGTCGAGCGAAGGTGGGAGACTGTTTCAGGGGGGAGTGAAGGTGGACTACAGGAGACCCCAGTGGCTGTGCCTATTGCAAATAGGTATACCCTCTTGGGAACTGTCGGGGCAGAAGACGTTTCCAGTCCGAGTGGCGGACCTGTTGGCAAGGATACTCGACAGGGGAGACCGAAGTCAGGAAGAGCCGTAGTGGTGGGTGACTCCATCGTCCGAGGGACGGACAGAAGATTCTGTGGCAGCAGGAGGGACTTGAGGATGGTCTGTTGCCTCCCTGGTGCCAGGGTTCAGCACATCACAGACCGGCTTCAGAAAATCCTAGTGAGGGAAGGAGATCAACCTGAAGTCGTTGTGCACGTGGGCACGAATGACGTCGGGCGGAAGAAGAAGGAGGTGGTACAGCGGGAGTTTAGAGAGTTAGGAAAAAGACTGAGAAGTAGGACGTCGAAGGTGGTTATCTCTGGACTGCTACCGGTACCTCGTGCTGATGAGGGCAGGAACAGAGAGATAGAGGGTATGAATTTATGTCTGAGGGGCTGGTGCAGAGAGCAGGGATTTAGATTTCTGGACCACTGGGATCTCTTCTGGGCTAGGGGTGACTTGTACAAAAGGGACGGGTTACATCTTAACAGCAGGGGGACAAACATTCTGGCAGGCAGGTTTGCTAGTGCGACACCTGTGGCTTTAAACTAAGTAGTTGGGGGGAGGGGTTAACAAATTGTGAATATGAAGATGAGGTTAAAGGGAATACAGGAGATATTGCAGAAGACTCTCGGAAGAAGTTCTAGAGGGGAAAAGAGATTAAGGGCAGGGCCATTTGTGACCGATGTGAGAGGGGAGGTAAATACAGAAGTTAAAGTGTTCTACTTAAATGCGCATTAAAGTGTTGTACTTTAATGTCTACTGCCGGACCCTGACGTGAGAGGACGCTGGCGTTGTGTATTCGCCGCTTTTCCGTCAGGATAGTTTGTCTGTTTGTTTCTATGCTAATTGTTTTTGTAAAGCGCTTTGAGCATGCGATAAGGCGCTATATAAAATAAATGGATTATTATTATTATTATTATAGTATAAAAAATAAAGTGGATGAGCTTGAGGCTCAGTTAGTCATGGGCAAGTATGATGTTGTAGGGATCACTGAGACATGCCTACAAGAGGACCAGGGCTGGGAACTGAATATTCAGGGGTACACAACGTATAGAAAAGACAGACAGGTGGGCAGAGGGGGGGGGGGGGGTTGCTCTGCTGGTAAGGAATGATATTCATTCCCTTGCAAGAGGTGACATCGAATCAGGAGATGTTGAATCAGTATGGATAGAAATGAGGAATTGTAAGGGTAAAAAGACCCTAATGGGAGTTATCTATAGGCCCCCAAACAGTACCCTCGACATAGGGTGCAAGTTGAATCAGGAGATAAAATTGGCGTGTCACAAATGTAATGCTACGGTGGTTATGGGAGATTTCAACATGCAGATAGACTGGGAAAATCAGGTTGGAAATGGACCCCAGGAAAGAGAGTTTGTAGAGTGCCTTCGAGATGGATTCTTAGAACAGCTTGTACTGGAGCCTACCAGGGAGAAGGCAATTCTGGATTTAGTGTTGTGTAATGATTCTGATCTGATAAGGGGACTAGAGGTAAAAGAGCCATTAGGAGGCAGTGATCACAACATGATAAGTTTTACTCTGCAAATGGAAAGGCAGAAGGGAAAATCGGAAGTGTCAGTATTACAGTATAGCAAAGGGGATTACAGAGGCATGAGGCAGGAGCTGGCCAAAATTGACTGGAAGGAAGCCCTAGCAGGGAAGACGGTAGAACAGCAATGGCAGGTATTCCTGGGAATAATGCAGAGGTTGCAGGATCAATTTATTCCAAAGAGGTGGAAAGACTTTAAGGGGAGTAAGAGACACCTGTGGCTGACAAGGGAAGTCAGGGACAGCATAAAAATTAAGGAGAGGAAGTATAACATAGCAAAGAAGAGTGGGAAGACAGAGGATTGGGACTCTTTTAAAGAGCAACAAAAGTTAACTAAAAAGGCAATACGGGGAGAAAAGATGAGGTACGAGGGTAAACTAGCCAATAATATAAAGGAGGATAGCAAAAGTTTTTTTAGGTACGTGAAGAGGAAAAAAATAGTCAAGGCAAATGTGGGTCCCTTGAAGACAGAAGCAGGGGAATTTATTATGGGGAACAAAGAAATGGCAGACGAGTTAAACCGTTACTTTGGATCTGTCTTCACTGAAGAAGATGCACACAATCTCCCAAATGTTCTAGGGGCCGGAGAACCTAGGGTGATGGAGGAACTGAAGGAAATCCACATTAGGCAGGAAATGGTTTTGGGTAGACTGATGGGACTGAAGGCTGATAAATCCCCAGGGCCTGATGGTCTGCATCCCAGGGTACTTAAGGAGGTGGCTCTAGAAATAGTGGAAGCATTGGAGATCATTTTTCAATGTTCTATAGATTCAGGATCAGTTCCTGTGAATTGGAGGATAGCAAATGTTATCCCACTTTTTAAGAAAGGAGGGAGAGAGAAAACGGGTAATTATAGACCAGTTAGTCTGAAATCAGTGGTGGGGAAGATGCTGGAGTCAATTATAAAAGACGAAATTGCTGAGCATTTGGATTGCAGTAACAGGATCATTCCGAGTCAGCATGGATTTACGAAGGGGAAATCATGCTTGACAAATCTACTGGAATTTTTTGAGGATGTAACTAGGAAAATTGACAGGGGAGAGTCAGTGGATGTGGTGTGCCTCGACTTTCAGAAAGCCTTCGACAAGGTCCCACATAGGAGATTAGTGGGCAAAATTAGAGCACATGGTATTGGGGGTAGGGTACTGACTTGGATAGAAAATTGGTTGACAGACAGAAAGCAAAGAGTGGGGATAAATGGGTCCCTTTCGGAATGGCAGGCAGTGATCAGTGGGGTACCGCAAGGTTCGGTGCTGGGACCCCAGCTATTTATGATATACATTAATGACTTAGACGAAGGGATTAAAAGTACCATTAGCAAATTTGCAGATGATACTATGCTGGGGGGTAGTGTGAATTGTGAGGAAGATGCAATAAGGCTGCAGGGTGACTTGGACAGGTTGTGTGAGTGGGCGGATACATGGCAGATGCAGTTTAATGTAGATAAGTGAGGTTATTCACTTTGGATGTAAGAATACAAAGGCAGATTATTATCTGAATGGTGTCAAGTTAGGAAGAGGGGATGTTCAACGAGATCTGGGTGTCCTAGTGCATCAGTCACTGAAAGGAAGCATGCAGGTACAGCAGGCAGTGAAGAAAGCCAATGGAATGTTGGCCTTCATAAAAAGAGGAGTTGAGTATAGGAGCAAAGAGGTCCTTCTACAGTTGTACCGGGCCCTGGTGAGACCGCACCTGTAGTACTGTGTGCAGTTTTGGTCTCCAAATTTGAGGAAGGATATTCTTGCTATTGTGGGCGTGCAGAGTAGGTTCACTAGGTTAATTCCCGGAATAGCGGGACTGTCGTATGTCGAAAGGCTGGAGCAATTAGGCTTGTATACACTGGAATTTTGAAGGATGAGGGGGGATCTTATTGAAACATATAAGATAATTAGGGGATTGGACACATTAGAGGCAGGAAACATGTTCTCAATGTTGGGGGAGTCCAGAACAATGGGCCACAGTTTAAGAATAAGGGGTAGGCCATTTAGAACGGAGATGAGGAAGAACTTTTTCAGTCAGAGAGTGGTGAAGGTGTGGAATTCTCTGCCTCAGAAGGCAGTGGAGGCCAGTTCATTGGATGCTTTCAAGAGAGAGCTGGATACAGCTCTTAAGGATAGCGGAGTGAGGGGGTATGGGGAGAAGGCAGGAACGGGGTACTGATTGAGAGTGATCAGCCATGATCGCATTGAATTGCGGTGCTGGCTCGAAGGGCTGAATGGCCTACTCCTGCACCTATTGTCTATTGTCTATTAGCACCAAAAGGATGACGCTGAGTAAGGAGGGTTGAAAATCGTCATGCTATCGTGTACCGTTTTGGCTGTAGTTCAGGAACAAACAAACGAGAGGTTTAGTACACAGATTTACACCGAGAGTGGGTGATATCTGGAACATGCAATAGAGCAGGGGGTGGAGTGAGATATAATCACTATATTTGAGGCACTTAAATTGGTGAGGTGCAGAAGAATGCCAATATAATGTGGGCAAATCGATTAGTGTAGCTGGGGAAAAAGCTGGTCAGGGCCGGACTCTGTAATGTACAACCATGGCTCTCAGATCCCAGAGCACTGAATGACTGAGTCTCCACAGCCCTGGTGCAGGGTCGTTTCCCAGTCTCTGCATGCAGTAATGTCTCCTTATCTCAGTCCTGCATGGTGCAGCCCACATTCTGAGAGGGTGCCAGCTCTCTAGAGATCCCTCAGACAGGGGAACCATCCTCCCTGCATCCAGCCCACTGAGCCCTGTAAGAACTCTGTGTTTCACTGAGATCTCCTCCAATACACCTGAACTCTCGAGTAAACAGGCCTAGTCTACTCAATCTCACCGCGCACAGCAAAATCATTGTCCCAGAGACAGGTATTGTCAATCTTTGCCGCATTCAACTCTGTGTAAGGTTTATCATGCTGTAGGTATGAAAGAACTAAAGACCACAAGAAAATAGCAGGATGAGTAGGCTCCACTCCTCAGGCCGGCTCCGCCATTCAATGTGATCCTCACTGATCTAAGATGGCACCAATTCCTGTTCTATGTGAGTTCTCCATAACCGCCAATTTCTCCATCCTTCAAATATCCATCTGTGTTCACTTTGCCTATTGCCAATAATCTGACCTATCACTACCTCCTAGGGCAGAACATCTCGGATGTTCACTGCTATTTATGTTATATTTCTAAGGCTTGGATGTGAATGTAAGAGGTATGATTAGCAATTTGATAGCAGCAACCTCTATGGTCGGCTGATCAGGAAGGCTGGAACGTATGGAATCCAGGGTAGTTAACGAGTGGGGAAAAATGTGGCCGGAAGGTGGGAGGCGGAATTGTTTTTCAGACTGGAAGCCTGTCGCAAGTGGTGTACCACAATGATCAGTGCTGAGTCAACTGTTGGTCCCTATTCATACAAATGATTAGATAAATGACGTGTATGTGGGTGGCATGGCAAGCAGGTTTGTGGATGAGACTAAAATTCATGAGACATGGTGGAGAGTGAAGAAGGTTGTCTAAGATTAAACTTCGTAATGAACTGGGCCAACGGACTGAGGAGTGGGAGATGCAGTTTTCTAAACTTCGAGGGCATCGGTTGAAGTTGTGAAGGGAAAGTCTAAAGTGTTCTTGAACGGCAATGTTTTCAGGCACTGGGTGACAGAGAGATAGCTGCCTTAGGAGGTGTTAGAGGCAAATACAATTTCTATCGGCAATGTTTGCATCTGTGTTACTACAAGGCATTATAAACAAGAAGAGGGGAAACTGAACAGGTTTTACCTCGCTTAATGGCAGATGTTTCTCTCCACAGCGTGTTCATCAAAAAGTGTTGATGGAATTTTTCAATCGGCAAGGCACCATCTGTCACTGTGAGTGCTCTATCTTCATCACTAACCCTGCAAATATTCAGCAGCTGGTTATAAACTGAGCCTCAACAATTTCTTTGAGCTGATACACACAAACATGCAGTATTTCAGTCAAGAGCATGTCCTACCTCCTCTTCCTCCCAGCTTCCTCCTGCATGAAATAAAACACAAATCTGAGCAGACTGAGACGGGACATCCACATCCCGAGTTTCACACAAATCACAACAAGCCCCAGAAATGTTCCATTGCCCAGCATTTATTGTCATCGTCACAGAGACAAATATTGGATATTGCCCGAGAGATCCTACAAGTGTATTAATAGCAAAATAATAACTAGGGGGAGAATAGGTACCTTTAAGAGCAAAGGGATAATTAGGATAGGATAGGATAGGTCCCCTTATGTGCTGGCGACCTCAAGGCATGTTAAGGTGGGTAAATCACAGGACTTGAAGTGTATCTGAGAGCAAGCCTTCAACAGATCGGTTTAACACCGCGTAATTCTTTCCCACTAAAGAGGAACATAGGACAAACTTTCCACATGATCTTTTGATTTCGTGGAGATTTTCCATCTTTTCGGGGAAATTTCAAACATTCGCTAACTCAGTGACAGGATCACAGTAACTCGTCCCAAGGAGACCGCAGGCAGTGCAGAGATCCCGCAGATTATACGGGAGGCCATTTAGTTTGGGAACAACAGCAGCACAGCTCTGGAACAGACGGAGCATTTACCCAGTTCTCAATTAGTGGCCCAATTATAGGAAGGATGTCGACAAAATGGAGAGGGTACAGAGGAGATTTACTAGAATGTTGCCTGGGTTTCAGCACTTAAGCTACAGAGAGAGGTTGAACAGGTTGGGTCTTTATTCTTTGGAGCGTAGAAGGTTGAGGGGGGACTTGATAGAGGTTTTTAAAATTTTAAGAGGGACGGACAGAGTTGACGTGGGTAGGCTTTTCCCCTTGAGAGTGGGGAAGATTACAACAAGGGGACATAACTTTAGAATTGAGGGACAAAAGTTTAGGGGTAACATGAGGGGTAATTTCTTTACTCAGAGGGTGGTGGCTGTATGGAATGGGCTTCCGGTGGAAGTGGTGGAGGCATGCTCGATTTTATTATTTAAGAGTAAATTGGATAGGTATATGGATGAGAGGGGATTGGAGGGTTATGGTCTGAGAGCAGGTAGATGAGACTAGGTCAGAGAGAGTGGTCGGCGTGGACTGGTAGGGCCGAACGGGCCTGTTTCCGTGCTGTAGTTATATGGTTATATGGTAATGCAGCATTTATCTCAGAAATATCCCCCACCATTTTGTGACTGTGCACTTTCACTTCGCCAAACTGGAGTGTCACCCCTCACCTTCAGAAACACCACACTGTCCTTTTGATCCATCTGTTGCTGTAACTTTAAGAGATCCTCCTCAATCGAATTTAAATTCTCTTCAATCTCTTCAAGTTTTTTCTCCATTGTATTTAGAATCTTCTTCTCTTCCTCCCGGATATCTGCCAGTACGCGCTGCTCTTTCCCAGTGAGAATCTGGTGCAGTTCAGCAAACTGGGATGTGATCTTGGATTGAAGGTTGTGTGACTGTTCCTGTGAAATGAAAGGGGAAGATCAATATTTCATGTCACTGATTGTGTTTCCTCACGACCTTGACCGTAACATTTGTCCTGTGCATTTTTATTTGCTTTGACAATTCAATAGTTTGTCTAAATGCTTCTGAAATGTCGAGAGGGTCATCTTATTACCCATTAATCCTCTACCCCCGATACAATACCCTGCTTTACTTTTCATCTGCCCTTTAATTCCTATTTATCCGTCCACCATCCACTGTCCCAGGGATAATTTTACATTCCCCGATTGACCAGCGTGTATTGGGGACATGGAAGGAATTCGACGCGGTCACAGGGAGAAGGCGTGAACCACACAGGCAGCGCCCGAGGTCAGGATCGAACCCGCTCACCAGAACTAGGAGACAGCAGCACTACTTGTGTCACTGCGCTGCCCTGTTATTACACGCATCACAGGGATCAAACCTACACAAGGTCAGGAAATCGAAACTTAAAAGCCTCACCAGAACTCCAGAAATCTTCTCTTTCTGTTGCTGCTCCATTTGCTGGATCTCTGATTTATATTTTGTGAGAGACTGGATGGAAGATTTCACCTGATCCTGGAAGTGTGTTGTGGAATCAGAACATTAAATTGTTTTTTTATTTTTTAAATTAATTTTATTTAAATTTTAACAAAACAAATACATGTATGAACTCATAGTACGCGATGGTACCTACATTATAAATTCGATTATACATTTTAAATTCAATTATACTTGTATTGTTCTGTATTATCTCCCCACCCACAATCCCCCTCCCCCCACCCCCCAGTTAGAAAAAAGAGGAAAAAGGAGAAGCAGAAAGATTAAAAAAATGGAAAGAAAGAAAGAAAGAAACTGGAGACAAGAAGGAAACACTTCCGGCTAATTTCTTATTAAATTCTTTTTAGGGGTATCAAAACAATCCCAAAATTAAATCTTTCCAATTCTTAATCCTAGTTTTAAAGTGAATGGGTTCCAAAGTTTCAAAAAGAAATCATATTTATTTCTCAGATTATAAGTAGCTTTTTCTAATGGGATACAACTACACATTTCTGCATACCATCTTGCAATTCTTATTTCATTGTGATCTTTCCAAGTGACTGCCACACATTTTTTTGCTATTGCTATTGCTATTTTGAGAAATCTTTCCTGATATTTATCTAAAATTAATCTTGGTAATATTCCTTTAGTATCTCCCAATAAAAACAACCTTGAATCCAATGGTATGGTCTTATTCATCAATTGTTCCAAAAAGTTTTTTAGGTCTTTCCAAAAAGGAGTTACCTTCGGACATGCCCATGTGGAGTGTAAAAAAGTACCCACATCCTGGTTGCATCTAAAACAAATTTAAGGTAAATTTGGATTTAAATTGTTTAATATTTTCGGAGTTAAATATAGTTGATGTAAAAAATTGTATTGTACTAAACTATATCTCACATTAATAATATTTTTCATACTTTCTAAACATAATCTTTCCCAACTTGGTTCATCAATGCTAATATTCAGATCTGTTTCCCATCTTTGTCTTGATTTTTGAATTCCTGTCTTTGGACTAGATTTTTGTAACAATTTATACATTGAAGATATAATTTTTTTAGTTCCATTGCCCTGAATCAGGGATTCAATTCTTTAATTTGAAATAAAAACATTGAATTACCTTACTTTTCCCTTAAAAAAGATTGTAATTGATAATAGAAAAAAATACTAATCCCTGGAATTTGATATTTGTTTCTCAATTGAGAAAATGTCAAAAAATTATTTCCTTCATAGCAATCTCCTATATGTTTAATACCCTTCTGTTCCCAGACTTGTAATATTTGATTATTCCAAGCAAACGGCAGTAATCTATTTTTTACTAATGGAGTTTTAGCTGTTAGAAAACATCTTTTATCATTAGCTTTAACTGTTCTCAACAATATATTAATTAAATGTTTTAGCAAAGGTGACTCTTGATCCTTAACTAATAGCTTCACTTCCCATTTATAGATAAATTCTTCTGGGCATAGTTCTTTTATTTTATCCATTTCAATTTTAACCCATGCTGTTTTTCCACCCTCTTGATAAAAGGATGAAATAAAACTCATTTGTGCTGCCAGATAGTAATTTTTAAGATTTGGTAATTGCAGTCCACCTAATTCAAATTTCCATGTTAATTTTTCCATAGACACTCTTGGCATTTTACCTTTCCAAAGAAAATTTCTCACAATTTTATTCAATTCTTGAAAAAAATTATTTGGTAAAGGTATAGGCAGTGTTTGGAATAAATACTGTAACCTCGGAAAAATATTCTTCTTAATACAGTTCACTCTCCCTAGCAATGTAATTGGAAGATTCATCCATTTCTTCAAGTCCTCCTCAATTTTTTTAATTAGTGGTTTATAATTTAGTTTATACAGATTATTTAACTTATTATCTACTTTAACCCCTAGGTACTTCATGCCTTCTTTTTGCCATTTAAACTGACTTTCTCTTTTACATTGATCAACATTAAATTGTTGAACAGTAAAAATGGAATTAAAATGATGTGATTAAAATCGGTTTGCTTTTACCTTAAATATTTCAACAGCTTCATCTACCGGCATGAAGCTGTGAGACTTGTGTTCCCGCGCATCTCGATAAACCAGGCAGATCAGCTTCTTGTCGGTTTCACAAAACAGCTTCAGTTCTTCCTGATGTTCCTCGCAATGAAGTTTACTTTCCTTCTCGGGAATTATTTCCCGATTCAGGCTCAGTGCTCGAGCTTTCTCAGCCAGTCTCGCCAAGGCCCGACTCACCCTGAGGGTGCGGTCTGTAAACACCTCTCTACATTCCGGGCAGGAGTTTCTCCCCTCCCTGTCCCAACTCTGTGTGATACAGGAGCGGCAGAAGTTGTGCCCGCACTCCAGTATAACCGGATCGGTGAAGAAATCCAGGCAGATGGGACAAACTGCCTCCTCCGTTAAACTATCGACCTGACCTTTCGAAGCCATTTTAACTCCGCCACTTCCTGGTTCAAAACGCGTTCCCTTTCGCGCAGCTGCTGAACCCTTGCAGTATCGGGGCACGGCTGAGGGGAGGCGGAGCTCAGCCCCGTCAATCACAGCCCTGACCAGCAAGTGGATGTCATCCACCTTTCTTACAATGCTCCTAGCATTAAAATATACACATTTAAGGGACCCATCACCTCTTCTTCTCAGTTTATTTCTTTTCACTTCTTTCTCTCCTACATGTTGGGCCTGAGTGTTTCCCTTCTCTGCCTCCTGCCTCACACACTGCCTATTAGCTATCTGTATTTGAGTCCCTCCCCCCAACCGTACTAGTTTAAAGTCTCCGCAGTTGCCTTAGCAAATCTCCCCGCCAGGATATTGGTTCCCCTCAGGTTCAGGTGCAACCCGTCCTTTTTGTACAGGTCATACTTCCCCCAGAAGAGGTCCCAATGATCCAGAAACTTGAATCCCTGCTCCCTGCAACAGTCCCTCAGCCACGCATTTATCTTCCACCTCACTCCATTCCTATTCTCACTATCGCATGGCACAGGCAGTAAGCCTGAGATTATCACTTTGGAGGTCCTTTTCTTTAACTCTCTTCCTAACCCCCTAAATTCTCCTTTCAGGACCTCTTCCCTTTTCCTACCAATATCGTTGGTACCTATATGTACCACGACCTCTGGCTCCTCTCCCTCCCTTTTCAGGATATCTTGGACACGTTCAGATACATCCCGGACCCTGGCAACAGGAAGGCAAACTACCATCCGGGTCTCCTGACTGCGTCCACAGAATCGCCTATCTGACCCCCTCACTATAGAGTCCCCTATCACTATCGCTCTCCTCTTCCTTTCCCTACCCTTCTGAGCAACAGGGCCGGACTTCGTGCCAGAGGCCCGGGCGCCGTCGCTGCCCCCAGGTAGGCTGTACTCCCCAACAGTACCTAAACAGGAGTATTTATTGCCAAGGGGTACAGCCACTGGGGTACTCTCTAGTCCCTGCCTCTGCGCCTTGCCCTCCCCCTAACCGTGACCCACTTGTCTACCTCCCGTGGTCTTGGAGTGACCACCTCTCTATAACTCCTCTCTATAACCTCCTCACTCTCCCTGACCAGAGGGAGGTCATCAATCTGCCGCTCCAGGTTCCTAATACGGTCCCTTAGGAGCCCCGTCTCGTCGCACCTGGCCCAGATGTGGATGTCTGGAAGACTATCAGACTCCCAGATTCCCCACATCCGACACCCAGAACAATAAACTGCCCTGGCACTCATACTCCCCCTTAACTGGGGTTACTCCCAATCAGCTGATTCCTCTAATCCGCTTCCACCAATCAGCTGCTCCCTCCCGTCCGCGCTACTTTTTCAAATGGAACATTGCAGAGCGGCTCCTGGGCCTCTGGTAAGCAAGGGCTTCGCGCTCCTTTTTAAACTTACCGCCCGGACGCTGCACCAGTCGCTCCCTCCTCTCCAACGGCTCCTGGGCCGTTGTATCTCCAATCTAAACTGAAGCAAACTAAACTGCGGTCTCCCCGTTCAGTAGATTTCAAAAAAATTCAAAAGCAATCTGTACAGTCCAAGTAATTTTGAGTTTATTTCAATTACAGTATTGGAAGCAACAATGCACATCATTCAAATAAACGCGATCTTTCAATTAGCTTGTCGTGTGTGTCAATGGTTGTGTACATTTTCCAAATCACTGAAGTAACATGAACTGTATCTATTACATTGAACTAGTCATTGAACGGAGTTAATAATACCGTAACGACTTTTGACGAGAAGGGTCCAATCCCATTACATTAAAAAAATATTTTCACAAAAGTAATTTCTGTTCCGTTGCCGGACGCGGTTAACGCGTTAAAATGAACGGATCGACAGCTCTGATTCCACTTGCTGTTTATTTCTCTCTTCCCACATTTACATTCCCCCTGGTTTTATTTCCGCGCTCACTGGGGTTTTTTTACGACGCGGAATTTGGGGATTAAATGGGAGCCGTTCAGCGCCGACCTGTTGTCCACCGGGTTTCTGCCCCACAGCCCCTGAGCCCCGCTCCTGACGCCGGTCCCGGGACCCGACCCTTTTACACACCCGGAGCGGAACCGGAACAGATTCTCAGCCACTGACCATCCCAAGTCGCGAAGAAAGGATAAAGTTTCTCCGTGAATTTATTCCCAGTGAAGGTGTAGAGATTGGACTTGGTGCCCGCGTCGTAAAATGAAACTGTCCCGGACTCGTAACTGAGATAAACTCCCACCCTCCCGGGGATGGGACGGGCGGGGAGACGGGATGGAGGGGAGGTGACTGCATCAAACTTGTCATCCTCCCGCTCGATCCTCCAGACTCCAGTCTCCGGGGTCGCTGTGACCGATCTCTTCCTCTCCACAGACTCTGCGGCGACTCCCAGACTCCAGCCACGACTCCCCCCCACCTCCACCTCCCAGTAATGTCTCCCCGATGTGAATCCCTCCGATCCCAGCACACACGCACTGACTGTAAACCTCTTCCCGGTGTCAGGGAGACTCCTCTCGGTCCCGGTCCGTCTCGCCCTCTTCCGATCCTCAGACACCTCGAGCCGCGCATGCGCTGTTTCCACATCCAGGGTGACGGAGACTGGGGGGAGAAGCAGAGAATCAGAGAGTCCCCGGGGGTCGGGGGGAGACTCGGGCAGCGCGGCCCCGGGACCGGGGGAGAGGCCGCTCGGCCTCAGGCACAGGCGGGCGGACAACTGAAACCCTGCCCGGGGTTTCACCCACAACCACATCGGGTGGACAACAGACATCTCTCCCGGAGTTTTTAATCCAGGGATGGAGAGGGGAATTTCGTGAGGTGGGGGAGGGTGGACGGGGAGGACGAGTGCGGAGAGTGAGGAGGATTGGGAGATTGCGGTGGGGATGGGGGAATGAAGCGGGCTATTCAGATATGGAGGCAGATCGGAGCAGGAGGATATAGAGGTGAGCAGTAATTTGAGGTTGTTAAAGAGGAGGTAGAGGTGCGTGGTGGGGTCGTCATGATCACAGTGAAAGGGGGCAGACACGAGGGGCCAGATGACCTGCTCCTGTGTTTTTTGAGTGGAGGGTGAGACAAAGGGAAGGGTGGGTTTGTTAGTCAATTGGAGTGGGTGCAAAAGGGTTTACAACAACTTCATCAGGTCTGAAGGGCTGTGTTATCAGGTGAATTTGGACAGTCATAAGGTCATAATGTTATAAATGAAAGTATTCGAATGAGGCCATTCGGCCCATCAAGTCTACTCCACCATTCAATCGTGGCTGATCTATCTCTCACTCCTAACCCCCTTCTCCTGCCTTCTCCCTATAACCTCTGACACCTGTACTAACCCAGAATCCAGCTATCTCTGCCTTAAAATGTGGGATCTGGGACCATGGACACATCTGGTCACAGAAGGTTCGAGCCCCCGACCGCTGGAGGACAAAGCGGGGAGAGATTGAACTATTTTTCACCTTCCATCATAGTGAGGAATGTGGAGGGGTCACAATAGACAATAGACAATAGGTGCAGGAGTAGGCCATTCAGCCCTTCGAGCCAGCACCGCCATTCAATGCGATCATGGCTGATCACTCTCAATCAGTACCCCGTTCCTGCCTTCTCCCCATACCCCCTCACTCCGCTATCCTTAAGAGCTCTATCCAGCTCTCTCTTGAAAGCATCCAACGAACTGGCCTCCACTGCTTTCTGAGGCAGAGAATTCCACACCTTCACCACTCTCTGACTGAAAATGTTCTTCCTCATCTCCGTTCTAAATGGCCTACCCCTTATTCTTAAACGGTGGCCCCTCGTTCTGGACTCCCCCAACATTGGGAACATGTTTCCTGCCTCTAATGTGTCCAATCCCCTAATTATCTTATATGTTTCAATAAGATCCCCCCTCATCCTTCTAAATTCCAGTGTATACAAGCCTAATTGCTCCAGCTCACTGTGGTGGATGTTTACGTTAAAATGTATTTTGTGTGTCCTGTTGCTTTTTACTGTTATGACTGTATGGCAAATGAAGTTCCTCGTATGTTGCAAAACATATTTGGCTAATAAAGTTTTATTGTGATTGTGATAAGGAGCCGTGTTAGGCGGGTAGGATGAAGCGGACTGGAGTAGCGAGGAAAGGAGGGGACCGCGTGGGATTGGAGGTGCAGGAAGAGGAGTTACAGTTTACCAAGGTACAGCGAAAATATTTTGTTGAGTGCTAACCAGTCAGTAGAAAGACAATACATGATTACAATCAATACGTTTGCAGATACATGATGTGGGAATAATGTTTAGTGCAATGTAAAGCCAGCAAGGTGCGTTCAAGGATAGTCCGAGGATCACCAACGTGGAAGATAGCATTTCAGCACTGCTCTCTGGTTGTGGTAGGATGATTCTGTTGCCTGATAACAGCTGGGAAGAAACTGTCCCTGAATCTGGAGGTGTGCGTTTTCACACCTGTACCTCTTGCCTGATGGGAGAGGGGAGAAGAGGGAGTGGCCAGGGTGCGACTCATCCTTGATTATGCTGCTGGCCTTGCCGAGGCAACGGGAGGTATAAATGGAGTCAATTGCAGGAGTTTTGGGATTGCGGGAGAGCAGGGAGGAGAATCTGGAAAGGGAATGACGGACTGCGCTTCCTGCAAATTGGCATCAGGACCGCGCGCAACTCCACCAACATCCAACAGCAGGGACAAAACTCCTAGAGCCGGAGGGAGCCTCCGTGGGGATCTGTGGATCTGTTGCCACGGGGTTTCCACTTCTGACTTCATGCCCAGTGTCTGGAGAGACCCGGCCCAGCGGAGGAAACGTTGGGGAAAACATTGCAATGAATAACGTTCAGCACATCTACCCCACTCAGTTCATTAACCCGCCCCTACATCTCCATCTTTTCAAATGCATGTGATCCAATCTCTACTTGTACTCTATCTCCCCCCTGGCTGACCTACAGGGAATCAGGAGGGCTAGAGGGAGCAATGAAGGATCCTTGGCGAGTCGGATGGAAGATAATTCCATGGTATGTTATACAGACATTAAACGCAAGCGATTAACAATGAAGCGAGGGGGACCCCTGTTGGATAAAGGAGGTAATTCACGCCTGGAACGAGAGTAAGTTGAAAAGTCCCGTGTCCAATATTAAATATGTCCTTTACATGCAATGAATTAGGGGCTAGTGGAATCAAGGGATATGGGGAGAAGGCAGGCACGGGTTATTGATTGTGGCCGATCAGCTATCATCACAATGAATGGCGGTGCCGGCTCGATTGGCCTCCTCCTGCACATATTTTCTATGTTTCTAATACTTACAGATCATTTATGTTTTACCTCTTTTAACGTAATCAGTCGTTTTTCTCAACACCGTGTTCAACAAAAATGGGTCATCGAACTTTCCAATGTCCAGGGCGCCGTCTGCTACTGACAGCGACTTGTTATCATCACTTATCCTGCATGAATTACACACCTGGTTATAAGACCCGCATCAACGATTTCTGAGTTAATTACCAAAACAGTGCAGAGAGTCTCACCTCCTCTTCTGACGAGTTTCCTCCTGAAATATAAAATATCAGAAAGATCAATTAATTTACACTGAGCGTCCACATCGTGACAGCAGGAATTTCAGCCAAATTGTTACAATGTGCCGACAGATCCCAGCTCTTAATGCTGATGCGGGGCCGCCAGCAGTCCAGTATGAAGTATTAATTGTAGGTAAAAAGTATATTTAATAATGGACTTTAGTAGACAATAGGTGCAGGAGTCGGCCATTCGGTATTACTAGGCTGATGGAGATCCAGCATTGCTCCTTCATGCGCCCCTGATTACTCTTGGTCCATGTAGGCCAGCAAGGGAGGAACCATATCGTCTATAGTCTGTCTGACCCGAAAAGTCTCAACCCGAAACGTCACCCATTCCATCCCTCCAGAAATGCTGCCTGTCCCGCTGAGTTACTCCAGGTTTATGTGTCTACACTGGCTACGGAATTGGAATCTGATCAGGAAGATAAATGGGGAATGCAATGGAGGGGATGGGGTGGAACTCAACAGGGGAGAATGTGCTGGGCGCCAAGTGGGAAGGGTTGGGGGAAATTGGGCATTCATTTTGTGATTGTGCCCTTACACTGAATCAAAGTGAAACTGTAACCCCCTACCTTCAGAAATATCAAACTGTCCGTTTGATTCATCCGCTCCTGTAGCTTTAAGAGTTTCTCTTGAATAGAGTTTATCTCCTCTTGAATCTCTCGTAGATTCTTTTCCATTGGATTTAGAACGCTCTCCTCGTCTTCCCGGAGATCCTTGAGAAAGAGCCGCTCTTTCTCATTGAGAATCTGGCGCAGTTCAGCAAATATCGATGTGATGTAGGTCAACAGGTTCTGTGACTGTTCCTGTCAAATGAAAGGTGAAGGTCAACATTATCGAGCCTGGAATCTAAGACAATAGCACAAGATCAGAGAAGGGAAACTGGAAACCTTACCCGGACTCCAGAAATCTTCTCTTTCTGTTGCTGCTCCATTTCCTCCATCGCTGATTTATTTTTTGTGAGAATCTCCAAGGAACTTTTAATCTGCTCCTGGGATTGAGATTCAGATTCTGTGAGTACAAGAATTAGACCGGACGGAACCAATGAACCGTGGACACTGAACTGCACATGAAGAAATGTTTACAAACATCCATAAACTGTTGAAGAAATCACCGTGTCAGGAAGCGTGGAAAGCAGTGACGGGATCGGTCAAAGTCAACATGGAATTATGAAGGGGAAATTATGCTTGACTAATCTACTGGATTTTTTTTGAGGATGTAACAAGTAGAATGGATAAGCTAGAGCCAGTGGATGTGGTGTAGCTGGACTTTCAAAAAGCCTTTGAAAAGGTCCCACACAAGAGATTAGTGTTCAAAATTAGAACACATGGTATTGGCAGACAGGAAGCAAAGTGTACAAATTAATGGGTCCTTTTCAGAATGGCAGGCAGTGACTAGTGGGGTGCCGCAGGGCTCGGTGCTGCAACCCCAGTTATTTACAATATATATTAACGATTTAGATGAGGCAATTGAATGTAACATCTCTAAGTTTGCCGATGACACAAAGTTTGGCGGGACTGTGAGTTGCGAGGAGGATGCTATGAGGCTGCCGGGTTACTTGAACAGGTTGGGTGAGTGGGCAGACGCATTACAGATGCAGTATAATTTTCATGAATGTGAGGTTATCCACTTTGGTGGCTAGAGTATTGCACCTGGAGTATTGAGTGCAATGTTTGCTGTTTTAATTCGAGGAAGGACATTATTGGTTTTGACGGAGTGCAGCGTTGGTTCAGCAGGTTAATTCCAGGGATGGCGGAACAGAGGTATGATGAAAGAATAGATCGATTGGACTTGTATTCACTGGAATTTAGAAGAATGAGAGCGGATCATAGAAACATATAAATTTCTTGGAGGATTGGACAGGGTAGATGCAGGGAAATATTCCCGATGTTGGTTGAGTCCAGAACCAGGGGCCACATTTTAAGAATAAGGGGTTGGACATTTTGGACTGAGATGAGTAAAAACCTTTTCACCCAGAGAGTTGTGAATCTGTGGAATTCTCTGCCACAGAAGGCAGTGGAGGACAATTCACTGGATGTTTTCAAGAGAGAGTTAGATCAAATTTTAGGGCGAAGGGAATCAAGGGATGTGGGGCAAAAAGCAGGAACGGGGTACTGATTTTAGATGATTCGCCATGATCATATTGAAATGAAGAGGGTACAGAGGAGAGTTACTAGAATGTTGCCTGGGTTTCAGCACTTAAGCTACAGAGAGAGGTTGAACAGGTTGGGTCTTTATTCTTTGGAGCGTAGAAGGTTGAGGGGGGACTTGATAGAGGTTTTTAAAATTTTGAGAGGGACGGACAGAGTTGACGTGGGTAGGCTTTTCCCTTTGAGAATGGGGAAGATTCCAACAAGGGGACATAGCTTCAGAATTGAGGGACAACAGTTTAGGGGTAACATGAGGGGTAACTTCTTTACTCAGAGGGTGGTGGCTGTATGGAATGGGCTTCCAGTGGAAGTGGTGGAGGCAGGCTCGATTTTATTATTTAAGATTAAATTGGATAGGTATATGGATAAGAGGGGATTAGAGGGTTATGGTCTGAGTGCAGGTAGATGAGACTAGGTCAGAGAGAGTGGTCGGCGTGGACTGGTAGGGCCGAACGGGCCTGTTTCCGTGCTGTAGTTGTTATATGGTTATATGAATGACGGTGCTGGCTTGCACCTATTTTTCTATGTTTCTATGTTGCTCTGTTCTACGTATCAGCAGAAAGCCGCGGGCTGTCTCACCTGCAAGGACTGCTGGAGTCCCTGCATGGACGTGAGGGAGAAGGTACAGGGACAGGTGTTTCATCTCCAGCGGTGGTTGGGGCATGTACCTGGGGAAGGGCTGGTTTGGGCGGGAGGCTGGGTGAACCGAACAGTCGCCGAGGGAGCGCGGTCCGCAAAAGGCAGAATGGAAAAATCATCAGCGAATCAAACTCTGTTGGATTTTACCTGGTAGCTTTCAACAGCTTCTTGAATCGACATGAAACGATGCTCTCTGTGTTCCCGCGCGTCTACGCAAATCACACAGACCAGTTTCTTGTCGGTTTCACAAAATAGCTTCAGTTCTTCCTGATGTTCCTCGCAGTGAAGTTTACTTTCCTTCCCTCCCGTGTTCAGGCTCAGTGCTCGAGCTGTCTCAGCGATACGCGCAAAGGCCCGATTTACTTTGAGGGTGCGGTCTGCCAACACCTCTCTACATACCGGGCAGGAGTTTCTCTCCTCCCTGTCCCAACTCTGTGTTATACAGGAGCGGCAGAAGTTGTGCCCGCACTCTAGTGTCGCCGGATCGCTGAAGAAATCCAGACAAATGGGACAAGTCGCGTCTTCAGTTAAACTCTGGATCTGGTGTTTCGAAGCCATTTTTAATTCCGACCACTTCTTGGTTCAAAACGCCTCCGCCTTCAGGGAGTTGCCGACCGGTAGAGAACCGCGGGTGTCAACGACACGCCCTGCAGTGCGCGGGGAACTGATTCTGTGCTGAATAATGTGTTTTGCTGCGAGTGTTCAGGGTGAAGGGCCTCTGGCAATCTGCCACTGATTACACACCAGCAAGAGGCTGGTAACAAGTTAAACGAGTCTGAATGTGTCAATAACCGGGCGGACGAGCGCCGGGCAGTCTAAGGAAGGGCGGAAACGAAATGGAAGATGTATTAAGTTATCTCTACGTAGAGCGTGAAACGGTGGTTAAACATCAACTTAGAGAGACTGCTATTAAAATAAAATCTGCAATAAAATCGGAGTCCTGGAGAGAATGTTGTGTTGTGAGGTGACAGACGCGCGACAATCGCTGAGATTTGGTTGCATAAAAAGTAGGAAAGACAATACTCTGTTACTGCGTGCAACACATTCACCTTCTCGGTGAAAGTCGTCTTGTTGAAAGAAACAGCAAACACATGTGACACACGTGTGTGTGTGTCTGTGTGTTTGTGTGTGTCTGTGGATGTGTGTGTGGGTGGGTGTGTGTGTGTGTGTGGGTCTGTGGGTGTGGGTCTGTGTGTGTGTCTTGGTGTGGGTGGGTGTGTGGGTGTGTGTGTCTCTGTGTGTGGGTGATTGTGTCTGCGTGTGTCTGTGTGTGGGTGGGTCTGTGCGTGTGTCTGTGTGTGTGGGTGTGTGTGTCTGTGTGTGTGTGTGAGTGTGGGTCTGTGTGTGTGTGGGTGTCTGTGTGTGGGTGTGTGTGTGTGGGTGCGTGTGTGTCTGTGTGGGTGTGTGTGTGCTTGTGTTACAGTTCTTGGCCTTGTAATAAAAAATAGACAACACATTAATTGTGTGGCTGAGCTTACTTACCCCAGTCTAGTCGACACCGACACTCCAGCAGTTGTCTGGACACACCCAGTGTGTGGGTGTGTGTGTGTGTGTGGGTCTGTGTGTGTGTCTGTGTGTGGGTGTGTGTGTGGGTTAGCTGCGAAGGGGACGCTAGGAGGCTGCAGATTGACTTGGATAGATTAGGCGAGTGGGTAAATGCATGGTAGATGCAATATAATGTGGATAAATACGAGGTTATCCACTTTGGCGGCAAGAACAGGAAAGCAGAGTATTACCTGAATGGTGGAATTCTCTGCCACAGAAGGTAGTTGATTGGCTATATTTAAGAGGGAGTTAGATGTGGCCCTTGTGGCTAAAGGGATCAGGGGATATGGAGAGAAGGCAGGTACAGGTTACTGAGCTGGATGATCAGCCATGATCATATTGAATGGTGGTGCAGGCTCGAAGGGCCGAATGGCCTACTCCTGCACCTATTTTCTATGTCATTGTACCTGCTTGCTTCATCACCCACAGAAAACACTGCCCCTCACATTCCCAATGAACCTGACCCCCCCCCCCCCCCTATCCCGG
Source organism: Rhinoraja longicauda (assembly GCF_053455715.1). Lineage (NCBI taxonomy): Eukaryota > Metazoa > Chordata > Chondrichthyes > Rajiformes > Arhynchobatidae > Rhinoraja > Rhinoraja longicauda. The sequence goes on along the minus strand of NC_135971.1, from coordinate 4,563,305 downwards.
TAACTCTGTGTTTGTGTTGTCATTTGTGAGCGGAGCACCAAGGCACATTCCTTGAATGTGCACATACTTGGTCAATAAACTTATTCATTCATTCATGAAAAGGTAAGGCGAAAGGTGAAAAGAGTCAGAAAGGGTGTCAGATGAGGAGAGTAGTGAAATGTGAAGCTGCAGGGAGGGGTATGGATACGAGAGTCAGTCTGAAGAAGGTTCTCGACTCAAAACATCATCTATTCCTTTTCATGCTGCCTGACCCGCTGAGTTACTCCAGCACTCTGTGAAACGTCACCTATCCATGTTCTCCACAGATGCTGCCTGACCCGCTGTTACTCCACTCTGTGAAACGTCACCTATCCATGTTCTCCACAGATGCTGCCTGACCCGCTGAGTTACTCCAGCACTGTGTGAAACGTCACTATTCCTTCTCTCCACAGATGCTGCCCGACCCGCTGAGTTAGCCCAGCATTTTGTGTCTACATTCATCAGTGAAGATGTCATTTAGCTTAGTGATACGGCGCAGAAACAGGCCCTTCGGCCCACCGCGTACGCAGCGACCAGCGATCAGGCCGCACTAACGCTGCCCTACACACACACAAGGGACAATCTCTAATTTTACAGAAGCCAATTAACCTACAAGCCTGTCGGTCTTGAGAGGTTTGGAGGAAATAATGTCGGTAGTAAAGAAAGCAAACTCAATGCTAGCATTTATTTCAAGAGGGCTTGTGTACAAAAACAGGGGGTGTTATGCTGAGGCTCTATAAGGCACTCGTCAGGCCCCATTTGGAATATTGTCAGCAATTTTCACTGTACTCGCTGGAGTTTAGAAGAATGAGGGGGGACCTCATTGAAACTTCACCGAATAGTGAAAGACCCGGATAGGGTGGATGTGGAGAGGATGTTTCCACCAGTGGGAGAGTCTAGGACCAGAGGGCACAGCCTCAGAATTAAAGGACGTTCCGTCAGGAAGGACATGAGGAGGAATTTATTTAGCCAGAGGGTGGTGAATCTGTGGGATTCTTTGCCACAGACGGCTGTGGAGGCCACAAGTCAGTGGACTTGGTCTCCAAATTTGAGGAAGGATATTCTTACTATTGGGGGCGTGCAGCGTAGGTTTACTCAGTTAATTCCCGGAATGGCGGGACTGTCTTGAAAGACTGGAGCGACTGGTTTGTGTACATTGGAATTTAGAAGGATGAGAGGAGATCTTATCGAAACGTATAAGATTATTAAGGGGTTGGACAGGTGAGAGGCAGGAAACATTATCCCAATGTTGGGGGAGTCCAGAACAAGGGGCCACAGTTTAAGAATAAGGGGTTGGCCATTTAGAACTGAGATGAGGAGAAACATTTTCAGTCAGAGAGTTGTGAATCTGTGGAATTCTCTGCCTCAGAAGGCAGTGGAGGCCAATTCTCTGAATGCATTCAAGAGAGAGCTGGATAGAGCTCTTAAGGATAGCGGAGTCAGGGGGTATGGGGAGAAGGCAGGAACGGGGTACTGATTGAGAATGATCAGCCATGATCACATTGAATGGCGGTGCTGGCTCGAAGGGCCGAATGGCCTCCTCCTGCACCTATTGTCTATTGGATATTTTTAAGGCAGAGATAGATAAATTGTTGGTCAGTGCGGGTGTCAGGGGTTATGGAGAGAAGGCAGGAGAATGGGGTTAGGAGGGAGAGATAAATCAGCCGTGATTGAATGGTGGAGTAGACCTGATGGGCCGAATGGTCCAATTCTACACCTATCACTTATGACCTAAACCGGAGAGGCCGGAGAAAACCCATGCAGGTCACGGGGAGAACGTACAGATTCCACACAGACAGCACCCGTGGTCAGGATCGAACCCTGGTCTCTGGCGCTGTGAGGCAGCAGCTCTACCGCTGCGCCACCATTGTACATCATGATGTATCTATCTGTATGTCGTTGGTGAGACCACAGTTCTAGCGCCCAGCTACAGGGAGGTGGCATGGTGCTGGAGAGGGTGCAGAAGGGATAGACCAGCTTGGCACGGGCACAGTGGGGGTTAGGTTACAGGGAGAGACGGCACAGGGTAGGTCCCTACACGGGGGATGAGGGGGATTCTTGTTGAGGTGTATAAAACCATGAGGGGCGTTGGTAATGTGGATGGTCACAGCCCTTTTCCCCATGGTGTGGTGGTCTTAAACAAGAGTGTAGATGCAATAAACTGGAGTAACTCAGCGGGTCAGGCAGCATCTGTGGAGAGCATGGATAGGTGACGTTTCACAGAGTGCTGGAGTAACTCAGCGGGTCAGGCAGCATCCATGGGGAACATGGATAGGTGACGTTTCACAGAGTGCTGGAGTAACTCAGCGGGTCAGGCAGCATCTGTGGGGAACATGGATAGGTGACGTTTCACAGAGTGCTGGAGTAACTCAGCGGGTCAGGCAGCATCTGTGGGGAACATGGATAGGTGACGTTTCACAGAGTGCTGGAGTAACTCAGCAGGACAGGCAGCATCTGTGGAGAAAAGGAATAGATGATGTTTTGAGTCGAGAACCTTCTTCAGAGTGACTCTCATATCCATACCCCTCCCTGCAGCTTCACATTTCACTGCTCCCCTCATCTGACCCCCTTTCTGACTCTTTTCACCTTTAGCCTCACCTTTTCATGAATGAATGAATAAGTTGATGAATGAATGAATAAGTTTATTGGCCAAGTATGTGCACATTCAAGGAATGTGCCTTGGTGCTCCGCTCACAAATGACAACACAAACACAGTTACCGGGAGAGGGGGGGGGGGTCAGGTTCAATGGGAATGTGAGGGGCAATGTTTTCTGTGGGTGATGAAACAGGCAGGTACAATGACATAGAAACATAGAAAATAGGTGCAGGAGTAGGCCATTCAGCCCTTTGAACCTGCACCACCATTCAATATGATCATGGCTGATCATCCAGCTCAGTAACCTGTACCTGCCTTCTCTCCATACCCCCTGATCCCTTTAGCCATAAGGGCCACATCTAACTCCCTCTTAAATATTGCCAATGAACTGGCCTCAACTACCTTCTGTGGCAGAGAATTCCACAGACTCACCACTCTCTGTGTGAAGAAATGTTTTCTCATCTCGGTCCTAAAAGTCTTCCCCCTTATCTTTAAGCTGTGACCCCTGGTTCTGGACTTCCCCAACATCGGGAACAATCTTCCCGAATCTAGGCTCTCCAACCCCTTAACAATTTTATATGTTTCAATAAGATCCCTCCTCAGTCTTCTAAATTCCAGCGAGTATAAGCCTAGTCTATCCAGTCTTTCTTCATATGAAAGTCCTGCTATCCCAGGGATCAATCTGGTGAACCTTCTCTGTACTCCCTCTAAGGCTAGAATGTCTTTCTTCAGATTAGGAGACCAAAACTGTACACAATTCTCCAGGTGCGGTATCACCAAGGCCCTGTACAATTGCAGCAGAACCTCCCTGCTCCTGTACTCAAATCCCCTCGCTATGAATGCCAACATACCATTCGCTTTCTTCACTGCCTGCTGCACCTGCACGCTTGCTTTCAATGACTGGTGTACCATGACACCCAGGTCACATTGCATCTCCCCTTTTCCTAATTGGCCACCATTCAGGTAATACTCTGCTTTCCTGTTCTTGCCGCCAAAGTGGATAACGTCATATTTATCCACATTATATTGCATCTGCCATGCATTTGCCCACTCGCCTAATCTATCCAAGTCACTCTGCAGCCTCCTAGCATCCTCCTCACAGCTAACACTGCCACCCAGCTTCGTGTCATCCGCAAACTTGCATTCAATTCCCTCGTCCAAATCATTAATATATATTGTAAATAGCTGGGGTCCCAGCACTGAGCCTTGCGGTACCCCACTAGTCACTGCCTGCCATTCCGAAAAGGACCCGTTTATTCCTACTCTTTGCTTCCTGTCCGCCAAACAGTTCTCTATCCACCTCAACACCGAACCCCCAATACCGTGTGCTTTAAGTTTGTTACACCAATCTCCTATGTGGGATCTTGTCGAAGGCCTTCTGAAAGTCCAGATATAACACATCGACTGGTTCTCCCTTATCCACTCTACTGGTTACATCCTCGAAACATTCTATGACCTTGTTGTGTTGCAGGTCTCCACACTGCGGCTCTGTGCGGTACAAGAACGTCGGCCACCGTGGGCTCGGTCACCACTGTCCCCATGGGTGGGATGGTGAGGTTCCCCGTCCAGCCCCACAGCCACGAGAAGATCAGGGTGTCGATGTGGCGTCTCCATCCCGACCTGCCGATCCTGGATTGGAAGTCTTACAGCCCGGAGAGTCCGTCCTGGATCCACCCGTCCTACAGGGACAGAGTCCGCTTCCGACTGGACGGTGAAATCGAGCTGTGGGCCGTGGGTCTCGGTGACCAGGGGACCTACGAGATAGAGACAAACTACTTTGACAGGGAGCCGAGGAACCGCGACGTGGAGCACTTTGAGCTGCGCGTGGTCGGTGAGTAGTGGCGTAGAGAGTTGCACAGCACCCACACTGGCTCTTCGGCCCACACGGCCCATGCTGACCCAGTGGGGCATTCTGGCCTTGTCCCACCCGCTTGCGCACGGCACTCTCCGTGAATGAATGCTTCCTTGTCACATCTGACAAGGCGCTGTGATACATTTTTTTTTCTTGTTCGCAAGCAAGGTATGCAAAGAATCGCCACATAAAGGGCACCGGAAAAGTTACAAATTATTCCATTTTACACAAACCATTATTGACACATACCATCTGAGCTCCCCCGTGGCCAACAGACCCCAGAAAACAGCACAGGAATAATGTTTGTACCGAACATGAAGCCAATGCAAACTGATCTCCCCTGCCTGAACATGATCCCTCTCCCTCCATTCCAGCATTTCTCAGCAGAACCCTGGAAATAATTTTCATGTCTCAGGGAACCCCCGCATAAATTTATTATATATCTTTATTAATCTCTTTCTTAATTAATTAATCTATATACAAAAACTCTTTGAAGGTATTGATTCACAAAATGCTGGAGTAACTCAGCAGGTCAGGCAGCATCTCGGGAGAGAAGGAATGGGTGACGTTCCGGGTCGAGACCCTTCCTTCTCTCCCGAGATGCTGCCTGACCTGCTGAGGGGTCGGCCATTTAGAACTAAGAGGAGGAAAAACTTTTTCAGTCAGAAAGTTGTGAATCTGTGGAATTCTCTGCCTCAGAAGGCAGTGGAGGCCAATTCTCTGAATGCATTCAAGAGAGAGCTAGATAGAGCTCTTAAGGATAGCAGAGTCAGGGGGTATGGGGAGAAGGCAGGAAAGGGGTACTGATTGAGAATGGCAAAAACAAGGAGGCAGATTATTTTCTCAATGGTGTTAGGTCAAGTAAGGGGGAGGTGCAGCGAGACCTGGGTGTCCTTGTACACCAGTCACTGAAAGTTGGCGTGCAGGTACAGTAGGCAGTGAAGAAAGCTAATGGCATGTTGGCCTTCATAACAAGAGGATTTCAGTATGGGAGTAAAGAGGTCCTTCTGCAGTTGTACAAGGCCTTGGTAAGACCACATCTGGAGTATTGTGTACAGTTTTGGTCTCCTAGTTTGAGGAAGGACATCCTTGTAATTGAGGCATTGCAGCGTAGGTTCACGAAATTGATCCCTCGGATGGTGGGACTGACATATAAGGAAAGATTGGAAAGACTAGTGTACTCAATGGGCCAATAGACAATAGGTGCAGGAGGAGGCCATTCGGCCCTTCGAGCCAGCACCGCCATTGAATGTGATCATGGCTGATCATTCTCAATCAGTACCCCGTTCCTGCCTTCCAGGAGCGGTGCATCAGGCAGGGTCCCGACCCCCAGGCCCTGACCGTCTCACTGCCCCACAGACGCTGCCCGACCTGCGGCCGATTCCCTGCGGACCGGGAAGGGGGGAGGGCAGGTCAGGGCGCGGGGACTGTCAGCACTGCTGTGTTGGAGAGGACATTTTACAGAATTAACATTGTAACCCACGCCCCCAGGGTGTGTAAACTAAACCAACTCTGCACCACAGAGGGTTGAACTGATTTAAATTATTTCACATCATCAAATACATGCTGAGATATTTGTTTGGAGTGTACACGCAGTGATTGGCCCTTCCACCTCTGGAGATATGTGGAGAGCGGTCTTTACACTTTGGAGATACAGCGTGGAAACTGGCCCTCCGAGCCCACACCGACCAGCGCACTAACACCATCCCAAACACGCGCCAACATTTACAACTTTACCAAAGGCAATTAGCAAACACACCTGTCCGTCTTTGAAGTGTGGAAAGAAACTTAACGTTGGCGCGCAGGTACAGCAGGCAGTGAAGAAAGCTAATGGCCTTCATAACGAGAGGATTTGAGTACAAGAGCAAAGAGGTACTTCTGCAGTTGTACAGGGGCCCTGGTGAGACCACACCTGGAGTATTGTGTGCAGTTTTGGTCTCGTAATTTGAGGAAGGACGTCCTTGCTATTGAGGCAGTGCAGCGTAGGTTCACCAGGTTAATCCCCGGGATGGCGGGACTGTCATATGAGGAAAGATTGGAAAGACTGGGCTTGTATTCGCTGTAGTTTGGAAGGATGAGAGTTGATCTTATAGAGACTTATAAAATTATAAAAAGGACTGGACAAGCTAGATGCAGGAAAAATGTTCCCAATGTTGGGGGAGTCCAGAACCAGGTGCCACACAGTCCAAGAAGAAAAGGGAGGCCGTTTAAAACTGAGGTGAGAATAAACTTTTTCACCCAGTTGTGAATTTGTGGAATTCTCTGCCACAGAGGGCAGTGGAAGCCAATTCACTGGATGGATTTAAAAGAGAGTTAGATAGAGCTCTAGGGGCTAGTGGAATCAAGGGATATGGGGAGAAGGCAGGCACGGGTTACTGATTGTGGATGATCAGCCCTGATCACAATGAATGGCGGTGCTGGCTCGATGGGCTAAATGGCCTCCTCCTGCACCTATTTTCTATGTTTCTATGTGTCCATGTTAATCAGGAGAAAACCCGCAGGGAGAGCGTACAAATTCTGCACAAACGACACCAGCAGTGTGGATTGAACCTGGCTCTCTGGCGCTGTGAGGCAGCAACTCTACCCAGTCTCTGGTGGAGAGCAAGGTGTGATCTCATTACATATTCTGTTGTTGTTGTTGTTGTATTTTCTGTTGTGCTGCAGCAAGTAAGAATTTCATTGTTCTATCTGGGACACACGACAATAAAACGCTCTTGACTCCAGACTCTTGAGAGGAGAAGTGGGACAGGGAGGCTCAGGAAGGTGAATTCTGGCTGTTAATAGAACAGTGACTAAGGTCAGATGTGGACAAGTACTGAAGTGTTGATGGGTGTTCTGTGGACACCTGCTCTGTGTCATCACCTGTCCATGTACCTGCCCTGTGTCATCACCTGTCCATGTACCTGCCCTGTGTCATCACCTGTCCATGTACCTGCCCTGTGTCATCACCTGTCCTTGCACCTGGTCTGTGTCAGTACCTGTCCATGTACCTGCCCTCTGTCATCACCTGTCCAAGTACCTGCCCTGTGTCATCACCTGTCCTTGCACCTGGTCTGTGACAATACGTGTGTCAGTACCTGTCCATGTACCTGCCCTGTGTCATCACCTGTCCATGTACCTGGTCTGTGACAGTACCTGTCCATGTACCTGACCTCTGTCATCACCTGTCCATTTACCTGCACTCTGTCGGTACCTGTGATGGACTGGGCAGTGTGCATGTACTTGCCCTGTGTTAGTACCTGTCCATGTACAATAGACAATAGGTGCAGGAGTAGGCCATTCAGCCCTTCGAGCCAGCACCACCATTCAATGCGATCATGGCTGATCACTCTCAATCAGTACCCCGTTCCTGCCTTCTCCCCATACCCTCACTCCGCTATCCTTAAGAACTCTATCCAGCTCTCTCTTGAAAGCATCCAACGAACTGGCCTCCACTGCCTTCTGAGGCAGAGAATTCCACACTTTCACCACTCTCTGACTGAAAAAGTTCTTCCTCATCTCCGTTCTGAATGGCCTACCCCTTATTCTTAAACTGTGGCCCCTTGTTCTGGACTCCCCCAACATTGGGAACATGTTTCCTGCCTCTAATGTGTCCAATCCCCTAATTATCTTATGTTTCAATAAGATCCCCCCTCATCCTTCTAAATTCCAGTGTATACAAGCCTAATTGCTCCAGCCTTTCAACATACGACAGTCCCGACATTCCGGGAATTAACCTAGTGAACCTACGCTGCACGCCCTCAATAGCAAGAATATCCTTCCTCAAATTTGGAGACCAAAACTGCACACAGTACTCCAGGTGCGGTCTCACCAGGGCCCGGTACAACTGTAGAAGGACCTCTTTGCTCCTATACTCAACTCCTCTTGTTATGAAGGCCAACATTCCATTGGCTTTCTTCACTGCCTGCTGTACCTGCATGCTTCCTTTCAGTGACTGATGCACTAGGACACCCAGATCTCGTTGAACATCCCCTCTTCCTAACTTGACACCATTCAGATAATAATCTGCCCTCCTATTCTTACTTCCAAAGTGAATAACCTCACACTTATCTACATTAAACTGCATCTGCCATGTATCCGCCCACTCACACAACCTGTCCAAGTCACCCTGCAGCCTTATTGCATCTTCCTCACAATTCACACTACCCCCCAGCTTAGTATCATCTGCAAATTTGCTAATGGTACTTTTAATCCCTTCATCTAAGTCATTAATGTATATCGTAAATAGCTGGGGTCCCAGCACCGAACCCTGCGGTACCCCACTGGTCACTGCCTGCCATTCCGAAAGGGACCCATTTATCCCCACTCTTTGCTTTCTGTCTGTCAACCAATTTTCTATCCATGTCAGTACCCTACCCCCAATACAATGTGCTCTAATTTTGCCCACTAATCTCCTATGTGGGACCGTGTCGAAGGCTTTCTGAAAGTCGAGGTACACCACATCCACTGACTCTCCCCTGTCAATTTTCCTAGTTACATCCTCAAAAAATTCCAGTAGATTTGTCAAGCATGATTTCCCCTTCGTAAATCCATGCTGCCCTGTGTTGGTATCTGTGACAGTACCTGTCCATGTACCTGCCCTGTGTTGGTACCTGTGACAGTACCTGTCCATGTACCTGCCCTGTGTTGGTACCTGTGATGGACTGGGCCATGTACCTGCCCTACGTCAGTACCTGTCCATGTACCTGCCCTGTGTCAGTACCTGTCCATGTACCTGCCCTGTGTCAGTACCTGTCCATGTACCTGTCCTGTGTCAGTACCTGTGATGGACCGGGCAGTGTCTGTGTACCTGCCCTGTGTCAGTATCAGTGATGGACCGGGCAGTGTGCATGTACCTGCCCTGTGTCAACTCTATCAGACATCCACAGGTGTACACTAGAGTGCACACTGACTGGCTGCATCACGACCAGCTTCAGCAACTCAACACCCAGGAACGAAGGAGACTACAGAGAGTGGTAGACACTGCCCGGTCCATCACGGGTACTCACCTCCCCAACATCGCCCGGTCCATCACGGTACTCACCTCCCCACCATCGAAGGGATCTACAGGAGGAGCTGCTTCAAGAAGGCAGCCAGCATCATCAGAGACCCACACCACCCTGGCCACACTCTCATTGACCCACACCACCCTGGCCACACTCTCACTGACCCACACCACCCTGGCCACACTCTCTGACCCACACCACCCTGGCCACACTCTCACTGACCCACACCACCCTGGCCACACTCTCATCTCGCTGCCACCATCGGGATGAAGGTACAGGAGCCTGAATACGTCACACCTCCAGATTCAGGGGCAGTTTCTTCCCGGCTGTTATCAGGCAACTGAACCATCCTATCACCAACCAGAGAGCGGTCCTGACCTCCCATCTACCTCACTGGAGACCCTCGGACTATCTTTAATCTTGCACTAAATGTTATTCCCTTTATCCTGTATCTGTACACTGTACATAGCTTGTTGGTAATCATGTATAGTCTTTCCGCTGGCTGGATAGCACACAACAAAAATGCTTTTCACGGTACACGAAACTAACCCAGTGTAGATTTATTTGCAGGAAACATCAACTGTTTAAAGTTCACTGGACCAAGTGGACCTGTTGGGCCCAAAACCTCTCCTGCATTGGTGCAGCACCCTCTCCTCCCCCCCAAGGAGATAGATTTAAACTTTAAAATGTGAATAACTTATCATATCATATATATACAGCCGGAAACAGGCCTTTTCGGCCCTCCAAGTCCGTGCCGCCCAGCGATCCCCGTACATTAACACTATCCTACACCCACTAGGGACAATTTTTACATTTTACCCAGCCAATTAACCTACATACCTGTTCGTCTTTGGAGTGTGGGAGGAAACCGAAGATCTCGGAGAAAACCCACGCAGGTCACGGGGAGAACGTACAAACTCCTTACAGTGCAGCACCCGTAGTCAGGATCGAACCTGAGTCTCCGGCGCTGCATTCGCTGTAAAGCAGCAACTCTACCGCTGTGCTACCGTGCCGCGGTAAAAATATTAAAAATATAACACCAATTTCAATGAAACTTCTTCCATTAGCACCAAAGGGACGATCTGGGCCTAAAATTGTCACGCTATCATGTACCGTTTTGGCTGTAATTCAGGAACAAACAAACAAACAAACAAACAAGAGTTTTAGTATGTAGATAAGTGATAGGAGCAGAAGTGATAGGCCATTCGGCCCATCAGGTCTACTCCGCCATTCAATGATGGCTGATCAATCTCTCCCTCCTAACCCCATTCTCCTGTCTTCTCCCCATAACTAATCAAGAATCTATCTATCTCTGCCTTAACAATATCCACTGACTTGTGGCCTCCACAGCCGTCTGTGGCAAAGAATCCCACAGATTCACCGCCCTAAAGAAATACCTTCTCATCTCCTTCCTAAAGGAACCATCCTTTAATTCTGAGGCTGTGACCTCTGGTCCTCGACTCTCCCACTAAAGGAAGCTCGGGATTGGAATTAAATGCAGCACAGAATTCCCTTCCAGCTCAATGAGGTACGCCACAGGCAGATGGTGGAGACTGTTTTTGGAAAAGGATACAGTCTTTAATGGAGGCATTAGGCCGGGACCCGCAGCCTGGGCCTGGAGTTGATCTGCAGCCGCCTGGGCCTAGAGTTCTCCCTACGGCGGGGCCTAGCTTTGGATCCACAGCCTGGGCCTGGAGTTGATCCGCAGCAGCCTGGGCCTAGAGTTCTCTCTACTGCAGGGCCTAGCCTTGGATCCACAGCCTGGGCCTCAAGTTGATCTGCAGCAGCCTGGGCCTAGAGTTCTCTCTATGGCGGGGCCTAGCCTTGGATCCACAGCCTGGGCATGGAGTTGATCTGCAGCCGCCTGGGCCTCGAGTTCTCTCTACGGCAGGGCCTAGCTTTGGATCCACAGCCAGGGCCTGGAGTTGATCCGCAGCAGCCTGGGCCTAGAGTTCTCTCTACGGCAGGGCCTAGAGTTCTCTCTACGGCAGGGCAGGCCTTGGATCCACAGCCTGGGTCTGGAGTTGCACAGCTGGCCTTTCCCCTCTGCCTTTAGTCTCCCAGCCTTGGCCCCCAGGGGGGAGGGAAGGTGGCGGGGGGAGGGGGAAGGTGGCGGGGGGGAGGAGGGAAGGGGGAAGGTGGTGGTGGGGAGAGTGATGGAAATGGGTTTTAGGAACTAGTGGTAATATAAGGTCCGTGAGGCTGAGGTTGGGAAGGAAAGGGGGGGGGGGGGGGGGATTGAGGCACGAGACCAGAAACTTACTGTTTATAAATACGCATAGGCATAATAGGCTTGATATTGAATCGGGTGGAAGAAAACAGGCCGAAGAGTATCCAAAAGATCAAGCCTAGTAATAACAGGAGATAGGTTCTTTTTAAAAATATATATATATTTTTTTTTTAATTTAAAAAATAGGTGCAGGAGTAGGCCATTCGGCCCTTCGAGCCTGCACCGCCATTCAATATGATCATGGATGATCATCCAACTCAGTATCCCGTACCTGCCTTCTCTCCATACCCCCTGATCCCTTTAGCCACAAGGGCCACATCTAACTCCCTTTTAAATATAGCCAATGAACTGGCCTCAACTACCTTCTGTGACAGAGAATTCCACAGATTCACCACTCTATGTGAAAAAAAAACGTTCTCATCTCGGTCTTAAAAGACTTCCCCCTTATCCTTAAAACTGCGACCCCTTGTTCTGGACTTCCCCAACATCGGGAACAATCTTCCTGCATCTAGCCTGTCCAACCCCTTAAGAATTTTGTAAGCTTCTATAAGATCCCCCCTCAATCTTCTAAATTCCAGCGAGTACAAGCCGAGTCTATCCAGTCTTTCTTCATATGAAAGTCCTGCCATTCCAGGAATCAATCTGGTGAACCTTCTCTGTACTCCCTCTATGGCAAGAATGTCTTTCCTCAGATTAGGAGACCAAAACTGTACGCAATACTCCAGGTGTGGTCTCACCAATGCCCTGTACAACAGCAGCAGAACCTCCCTGCTGCTATACTCAAATCCCCTCGCTATGAATGCCAACATACCATTCGCTTTCTTCACTGCCTGTTGCACCTGCATGCCTACTTTCAATGACTGGTGCACCATGACACCCAGGTCCCGTTGCATCTCCCCTTCTCCTAATCGGCCATCATTCAGATAATAGTCTGCTTTCCTGTTCTTGCCACCAAAGTGGATAACCTCACATTTATCCACATTATACTGCACCTGCCATGCATTTGCCCACTCACCTAACCTATCCAAGTCACGTTGCAGACTCCTAGCATCCTCCTCACAGCTAACACTGCCCCCCAGCTTCGTGTCATCCGCAAACTTGGAGATGTTCAACAGCTGAGGTGTAGCAGAGTCCCCATCAGATTACGCTACAAAACCGATGCAATAGGTGTGGCCAGGAGTTTGCGTAAGAATCAAACATGATGCTTAAATTAAGAATAATGTTATTGAGCTTCAAATATTCCCCAGATAGAGGAAAAACATAGACATGTAACACAGTGTGTGGCTGCAAACAAAGACAGTTGTGTCAATGTCCCTGCGCTTAACCTGCAAGATTTCAGTTTTATTTACTATCAAAGGGTGCAAATAGTGAACTCCTCAAACACAAAGTGCACCCCATGTTACAGAGAATGATTGTAAGTCGATAGTTCTCCGTCGATGTGCCGGACAATAAGCTCTTTATCCAACTTTGTGGGGAATCTCGACCCGAAACGTCACCCATTCCCTCTCTCCTAGATGCTGCCTGACCTGCTGAGTTACTCCAGCATTTTGTGATACCTTCGATTTGTACCAGCATCTGCAGTTATTTTCCTACGCCACTCTGACTTGTTACTTACTGTCTTTTTAAGCGATAGTGGGAGAAAGTGATAGACAATAGGTGCAGGAGGAGGCCATTCGGCCCTTCGAGCCCGCACAGCCATTCAATATGATCATGGCTAATCATTCTCAATCAGTACCCCATTCCTGCCTTCTCCCCATACCCCCTGACTCCGCTATCCTTAAGAGCTCTATCTAGCTCTCTGTTGAATGCATTCAGAGAATTGGCCTCCACTGCCTTCTGAGGCAGAAAATTCCACAGATTCACAACTCTCTGACTGAAAAAGTTTTTCCTCATCTCAGTTCTAAATGGCCTACCCCTTATTCTTAAACTGTGGCCCCTTGTTCTGGACTCCCCCAACATTGGGAACATGTTTCCTGCCTCTAACGTGTCCAACCGCTTAATAATCTTATACGTTTCGATAAGATCTCCTCTCATCCTTCTAAATTCCAGTGTATGCAAGCCTAGTCGCTCCAATCTTTCAACATATGATAGTCTCGCCATTCCGGGAATTAACCTAGTAAACCTACGCTGCACGCCCTCAATAGCAAGAATATCCTTCCTCAAATTTGGAGACCAAAACTGCACACAGTACTCCAGGTGCGGTCTCACTAGGGCTCTGTACAACTGCAGAAGGACCTCTTTGCACCTATACTCATCTGATGATGTTTCTTGCAGCTCCCCAGTGATTTAACGGGTTGAGTTATTGGCATCGTAGACACAGGTTTACTGTAACAAGGTGCAGATAATTTCAGTCTGGGGCAAACACCCAGCAGCACCTCCCACCCTGCCTAAGCCCACAAAACAAACCCAGCATCGCTGCTTTCTTTAACCATGTGCTATCGGTTAGTGAAGAAAATCATCCACGCATTCATTTCCTCCCGCCTAGACTACTGCAACTCCCTGTACACTGGGATCAGCCAATCATCCTTGTCCCGCCTGCAATTGGTCCAAAATGCCGCAGCGAGACTCCTGACGGGTATCCGTAAAAGGGACTACATCACCCCGATTCTGGCCTCTCTCCACTGGCTCCCAGTACGGTACAGAATCAACTTCAAGCTCCTCCTATTCACATACAAAGCCCTAAACGGGCTTGCCCACCCCCCCCACATATCAAAAATCTTCTAACCCACCACTCTATCTCTAGGTCCCTCAGGTCGGCCGACTTGGGGCTACTGACTATCCCACGGTCTAGGCTTAAGCTCAGGGGTGACCGCGCTTTTGCGGTTGCAGCTCCTAGACTGTGGAACAGCATCCCTCTCCCCATCAGAACTGCCCCCTCCATCGACTCCTTTAAGTCCAGGCTCAAAACCTATTTCTACACCCTAGCGTTTGAGGCCCTCTGAGGGGGCGCTGTGAACTGTTTACGTATGTGCTGTTATGTTTGTGTGCCATTGTATGTTGGGGGAGTCCAGAACAAGGGGCCACAGTTTAAGAATAAGGGGTAGGCCATTTAGAACGGAGATGAAGAAAAACCTTTGCAGTCAGAGAGTTGTGAATCTGTGGGATTCTCTGCCTCAGAAGGCAGTGGAGGCCAATTCTCTGAATGCATTCAAGAGAGAGCTCGATAGAGCTCTTAAGGAAAGCGGAGTCAGGGGGTATGGGGAGAAGGCAGGAACGGGGTACTGATTGAGAATGATCAGCCATGATCACATTGAATGGCGGTGCTGGCTCGAAGGGCCGAATGGCCTCCTCCTGCACCTATTGTCTATTGCCCATTGTATGTTCATTGTTAGTACCTGAACTGATGTTCAGCACTTTGGTCAACTTGGGTTGTGTTTAAATGTGCTATACACATAAAATTGACTTGACTTGACTGTGATGTTTGTGAGCCATTGTATGTTCGTTCTTAGTACCTGAATGATGTACAGCACTTTGGTCAACGTGGGTTGTTTTAAAATGTGCTATACAAATAAAAAATGACCTGGCTTGACTAAATGTACCGAGTGTTGACCACTGATTGCAAGACGTGATGCACACGACACAACCCACCCTGTCCCGGCACCTTCAACAGACAACAGGTGCAGGAGGAGGCCATTCGGCCCTTCGATCCTGTACGCGCCGCCATTCAATGTGATCACGGCTGATCATTCTCAATCAGTATCCCGTTCCTGCCTTCTCCCCATACCCCCCTGACTCCGCTATCCTTAAGAGCTCTATCCAGCTCTCTCTTGAATGCATTCAGAGAATTGGCCTCCACTGCCTTCTGAGGCAGAGAATTCCACAGATTCACAACTGGAAAAGTTGTTCCTCATCTCAGTTCTAAATGGCCGACCCCTTATTCTTAAACTGTGGCCCCTTGTACTGGACTCCCCCAACATTATCATATCATATATATACAGCCGGAAACAGGCCTTTTCGGCCCTCCAAGTCCATGCCGCCCAGTGATCCCATTAACACTATCCTACACCCACTAGGGACAATTTTTACATTTACATTTACCCAGCCAATTAACCTACATACCTGGGAACATGTTTCCTGCCTCTAACGTGTCCAACCCCTTAATAATCTTATACGTTTCGATAAGATCCCCTCTCATCCTTCTATATTCCAGTGTATACAAGCCCAGTCGCTCCAGTCTTTCAACATATGACAGTCCCACCATTCTGGGGATTAACCTGGTGACCCTACGCTGCACGGCCCTCAATAACAAGAATATCCTTCCTCACATTTCAGTGAAAGGCCCGCCCGCCATCGAGCGACCAATCAAGCCGTTAATGAAACGTTTAAACAAAAAACACACGCCCACAATTCAATATAATCGGTGGTTTCCCCGATGATTATTCACCGTGAACGATCTGGACGAACAAACCTCAACGACGTTCTTCAGTTGACGGCCCCGGCCCGCTGCGTCATGGCGGCTCGGCGAAGTGCGCAGGCGCGTGCGCGCCCGCCTCTGGGCAGCAGCCCCCAACGCGTCATGCGGGATGTGCGCGTGCGCGCGCCACGAGCAGCGGCCCACACCTTCGGGATGCGCGTGCGCGCGCCCCGAGCAGCAGCCCCCACCTTCGGGATGCGCGTGCGTGCGCCGGGGACCAATAGTAGCAGCGCTACAGCAGCACCGCAGCCCCCACCTGCGGGACGTGAGTGTGTGTGTGTCGGGGAGGACAACGACAACAACATCATAACCAACACGAACAGTAACAGGAACAGGAGCAATCAGCAGCCCCCACCTGCGGGATATGTGAGTGTGTGTGTGTGAGGCACGCGTGAAATAAATGAGCAACATCATCAGCAGGAACAATAACTGCAGAAGGAACAGTAGCAATCAGCAGCACCGCGACTACCCTCAGCCTCACACGACACCGATCCCAACAACAACACAACTCCCCGCCTCAATCTGCACGATGTGTGTGTCTGTGTCCCGGTGGGCAGAACATAGAAACATAGAAAATAGGTGCAGGAGTAGGCCATTCGGCCCTTCGAGCCTGCACCGCCATTCAATGTGATCATGGCTGATCATCCAGCTCAGTAGCCTGTACCTGCCTTCTCTCCATACCCCCTGATCCCTTTAGCAAAAAGGGCCACATCTAACTCCCTCTTAAATATAGCCAATGAACTGGCCTCAACTACCTTCTGTGGCAGAGAATTCCGCAGACTCACCACTCTCTGTGTGAAGAAATGTTTTCTCATCTCGGTCCGAAAAGACCCCCCTTATCCTTAAGCTGTGACCCCTGGATCTGGACTCCCCCAACATCGGGAACAATCTTCCCGCAACGAACAGATATAAAGCAGCAGCAACATCAGCATCAACGCAACCCCTGTTCAGTTCACGCTTTTACTACAAACAAGGTAATTATAGAAAAACACTTTAATTACAAAGTATAAATAACAACGTCGGCCACTCACTCACGGTGGGGTGTGTGTGTGTGGTGGGGTGTGTGTGTGTGTGGTGGGGGGTGTGTGTGTGTGGTGGGGTGTGTGTGTGTGTGTGGGGGGGGGTGTATGTGTGTGTGGGGTGTATGTGTGTGGGGGGTGTATGTGTGTGGGGTGTGTGTGTGTCGGTGTGTGTGTGTGGGGTGGGTGTCGGTGTGTGTGTGTCGGTGTGTGTGGTGGGTGTCGGTGTGTGGTCAGTGTGTGGTGGGTGTCGGTGTGTGGGGTGTCGGTGTGTGTGGGGGGTGTGGGAGGAGAAACAAATAAAAAATCATCATCATCAGACAGCAGCAACAGCAGCACCCACCACCAACAAGGTAATTATGGAAAAATGCTTTAATTACAAAGTATAAATAACAACGTCGGCCCCTCGCTCGCTCACTCAGTCGGCGGGGACCACCTGGGCCGATATCGGGAGCTGCGGCACCGGCACCGGCAACGTCTTTGCCCCCCCCCCCCGAATCGCGGGGCTTGGGTCGTCCCGCCGCGGACCTTTCGCCGTCCGGCGGGGGCTTCAATATCGGGAGCCCCGACCGTCCCGACGTGGAAACTCCAACAGCCTGACCGTGGGAGTAGACGGCAGGGGAAGAGAAAATAAATTTTGTGACATTCCGTCACAGTGAGGAGGGACTGGAGGAGACTCACTGAGATGGATGTTTCTTTTTGTTTAGTGTTAGTTTATGATTGTGTAAGTGTTATTGCATTTTTATTGATTATTCTTATTGATATTATTGTTGAACTGCGGGTAATTTTTCATTTCGCTGCACATTTATGTGTATGTGACAAATAAATTGACTAGCCAGTGAGTCTGTGGAATTCACTGCCACAGAAGGTAGTTGAGGGCAGATCATTGGCTATATTTAAGGGAGTTAGATGTGGCCCTTGTGGCTAAAGGGATCAGGGGGTATGGAGAGAAGGCAGGTACAGGATACTGAGTTGGATGATCAGCCATGGTCATATTCGATAGCGGTGCAGGCTCGAAGGGCCTACTCCTGCACCTATTTTCTATGTTTCTATTGACAGTCAGTCAGTTCCTCAGTCAGTCTATTCACAAAATGCTGGAGTAACTCAGCAGGTCAGGCAGCATCTCGGGAGAGAAGGAATGGGTGACGTTTCGGGTCGAGACCCTTCTTCCTCAGTCAGTCAGTCACTCAGTCTGACCAAGCAAGAACCAAGCGCTCGTTCTCACCTTCCACCCCACCAGCCAGCGGATCCAACAAATCATCCGCCAACATTTCCGTCACCTACAACGGGACCCCACCACTGGCCATATCTTCCCTTCCCATCCCCTCCCCTCTCTGCGTTCCGCAGAGACCGTTCCCTCCGTAATTCCCTGGTCCGCTCGCCCCTTTCTACCCAAAACACCGACCCAGGCAGCAGGGGGCGGACCCAGCCAGCAGGGGGCGGACCCAACCAGCAGGGGGCGGACCCAGCCAGCAGGAGGTGGACGCAGGCAGCAGAGGGCGGACCCGGGCAGCAGAGGGCGGACCCGAACAGCAGGGGCGGACCCAACCAGCAGGGGGCGGACCCAGCCAGCAGGAGGTGGACGCAGGCAGCAGAGGGCGGACCCGGGCAGCAGAGGGCGGACCCGAACAGCAGGGGGCGGACCCGGGCAGCAGCCAGCAGGACGGACGGACTCACTCACTCACTCACTCAGTGCCCAAGCTGGATTGTCAGAGACAGCGCTCCTGTTCAGTTTCAGCGACGTTACCTGAGGCTGAGACCGTGCTGGCGGTCGGGTCCTGTAATGAGAGCGGGTTAAACAAAATTTTCTCCCCCCTTCTCTCCCTTTTCCCTCCCTTTTCCCATTTCTCTCCCTTTTCCCATTTCCCTCCCTGTTCCCTTTCCCATTTCTCTCCCTTTTCCCATTTCTCTACCTTTTCCCATTTCTTTCCCATTTCTCTCCCTTTTCCCATTTTTCTCCCTTTTCCCTTTTTTTTCCCTTTTCCCATTTTTTTCCATTTTCTCTGCCTTTTCTCTATCCCGCTTCAGCAGGGAGTTTCTCCACAGCCTGGAGTGGGTCGCCAGACGTGACCGGGACCGGGACACGGCCAGGATGCGGCGCTCTCTTTGCACGGCCGTACATCTGCTGTACCTGCTGGCAGGTAGAGACATGGGGGAGGGGGAGAGAGAGAGATGGGGGGAGAGAGAGGGATGGGGGAGGGAGAGGGATGGGAGGGAGAGATGGGGGGAGAGACAGAGAGATGGGGAGAGAGACGGGGGAGAGGGGGAAAGAGATGGGGGAGAGAGGGAAAGATGGAGGAGAGAGGGAAAAATGGGGGAGAGAGGGAAAGATGGGATAGAGAGGGAAAGATGGGGGAGAGAGGGAAAGATGGGATAGAGAGGGAAAGATGGGGGAGAGAGGGAAAGAGATGGGGAGAGAGGGAAAGAGATGGGGAGAGAGGGAAAGAGATGGGGGAGAGAGATGGGGGAGAGGGAAAGAGATGGGGAAGAGGGGGAAAGAGATGGGGAGAGAGGGAAAGAGATGGGAGAGACAGAGAGATAGGGAGAGGGAGAGAGAGAGAGGGGGGGGAGAGAGAGAGAATGCGAGCTGCTGTCCACAGAGTTGGGAGTGGGCAATTGTCAGTCAAACACTGTACTGGGGTAACTCAGCGGGTCGGGCCACATCTGTGGAGAGAAGGAATGGGTGACTTTTCGGGTCGAGACCCTTCTCTGAAGAACCCGAAACGTCACCCATTCCTTCTCTCCACAGATGCTGCCTGACCCGCTGAGTTACGCCAGCACTCTGTGAAACGTCACCTATCCATGTTCTCCACAGATGCTGCCCGACCCGCTGAGTTACTCCAGCATTCTGTCAAACATCACCTATTCCTTCTCTCCAGAGATGCTGCCTGACCCGCTGAGTTAGCCCAGCATTTTGTGTCTACATTCATCAGTGAAAATGTCATTTAGCTTAGTGATAAGGCGCAGAAACAGGCCCTTTGGCCCACCGGGTACGCAGCGACCAGCGATCAGGCCGCACTAACGCTGCCCTACACACACACAAGGGGCAATCTCTAATTTTACAGAAGCCTGTCGGTCTTGAGATGTTTGGAGGGAAGTGTGTCGGTCTAAAGAAAGCAAACTCAATGCTAGCATTTATTTCAAGAGGGCTTGTGTACAAAATCAGGGGGGTTTATTCTGAGGCTCTACAAGGCACTGGTCAGGCCCCATTTGGAATATTGTCAGCAATTTTCGCTGCACTCGCTGGAGTTTAGAAGAATGAGGGGGGACCTCATTGAAACTTCACCGAATAGTGAAAGACCCGGATAGGGTGGATGTGGAGAGGATGTTTCCACTAGTGGGAGAGTCTAGGACCAGAGGACACAGCCTCAGAATTAAAGGATGTTCATTCAGGAAGGAGATGAGGAGGAATTTCTTTAATCAGAGGGTGGTAAATCTGTGGGATTCTTTGCCACAGACGGCTGTGGAGGCCACAAGTCAGTGGATATTTTTAAGGCAGAGATAGATAAATTGTTGGTCAGTGCTGGTGTCAGGGGTTATGGTGAAAAGGCAGGAGAATGTGGTTGTGAGGGAGAGATAGATCAGGCGTGATTGAATGGCTCGATGGGCAGAATGGCCCAATTCTACACCTATCACTTATGACCTAAACCGTAGAGGCCGGAGAAAACCCACGCAGGTCACGGGGAGAACGTACAGATTCCATACAGACAGCACCCGTGGTCAGGATCGAACCCTGGTCTCTGGCGCTGTGAGGCAGCAGCTCTACCGTTGCGCCACCATTGTACATCATGATGTATCTATCTGTACGTCATTGGTGAGACCACAGTTCTAGCACCCAGCTACAGGGAGGTGGCATGGTGCGGAGAGGATGCAGTAGGGATAGACCAGCTTGGCATGGGCACAGTGGGGGTTAGGTTACAGGGAGCCACTGCACAGGGTAGGTCCCTACTCTGGGGATGAGGGGGGTTCTTGTTGAGGTGTATAAAACCATGAGGAGCGTTGGTCATGTGGATGGTCACAGGCCTTTTCCCCAGGGTGTGGTGGTCTTAAACAAGAGTGTAGACGCAATAAACTGGAGTAACTCAGCGGGACAGGCAGCATCTGTGGAGAACATGCATAGAGACATTTCACAGAGTGCTGGAGTAACTCAGCGGGTCGGGCAGCACCTGTGGAGAAAAGGAATAGATGATGTTTTGGGTCGAGAACCTTCTTCAGACTGACTCTCATATCCATACCCCTCCCTGCAGCTTCACATCTCACTACTCTCCTCATCTGACCTCCTTTCTGACTCCTTTCACCTTTAGCCTCACCTTTTCATGAATGAATGAATAAGTTGATGAATGAATGAATACGTTTATTGGCCAAGTACTGATTGAGAATGATAAGCCATGGCGGTGCTGGCTCGAAGGGCCGAATGGCCTCCTCCTGCACCTATTGTCTATTGTCTATAAATCTGTGCAGGAGAAGGCAATATGGCCCTTCGAGCCAGCACTGCAATTCATTGTAATCATAGCTGATCATCCACAATCAGTAACCTGTGCCTGCATTCTCCCCATATCCCTTGATTCCACCAGCCTCTAGAGCTCTATCTAAATCTCTTTTAAATTCATCCAGTGAATTGGCCTCCACGATCTTCTGTGGCAGAGAATTCCACAAATTCACAACTCTCTGGGTGAAAAAGTTCCTTCTCACCTCCGTTTTAAATGGCCTCCCCTTTATTCTTGGACTGTGGCCCCTGGTTCTGTACTCCCCCAACGTAGGGAACATTTTTTCTGTATCGAGATTATCCAGTAGGAGGGAGTTGGGCAGGGACTATCACAACGTTAACGAAGTAGTTGGACAGATACATGGATAGGGCAGGTTTGGAGGGATATGGGCCAAACGCGGGCACTGCAGGTCGGTTGAAGAACCCAATGGTTGTGGGGGAGGAGCTGGGAATGGGAGCTATAATGAACCTGTCGGTTTAGTTGATGGTCACATCGAACAAGATCAGTCCCTTCAGCCCACATTAGACTACGCAATGCCTCTACCCCCACTCCAGCAGCGCGTTCTAGGCACCCACCACCCTGTGTAATAAAACATGACCCGCACATCTCCTTGAAACTTGCCCCCACTGAGCTAAAATCCATGTCGTCTCGTCAGAGCCGAGAAGGAAGGGGGGCGGCGCGGGGGCGCCTGCTGCCTCGTGCGGAGGGAAAGGGAACACGTTTTGAACCAGGAAGTGGCGGAGTTACAATGGCTTCGAAAGACCAGGTCGAGAGTTGGGCCGAGGAGGTAGTTTGTCCCATCTGCCTGGATTTCTTCACCGATCCGGTTATACTGGAGTGCGGGCACAACTTCTGCCGCTCCTGTATCACACAGAGTTGGGACAGGGAGGGGAGAAACTCCTGCCCGGAATGTAGAGAGGTGTTTACAGACCGCACCCTCAGGGTGAATCGGGCCTTGGCGAGACTGGCTGAGAAAGCTCGAACACTGAGCCTGAATCGGGAAATTGCAGAGAAGAAAAGTAAACTTCACTGCGAGGAACATCAGGAAGAACTGAAGCTGTTTTGTGAAACTGATAAGAAGCTGATCTGTGTGATTTGTGCAGCTGGGCGGGAACACAAATCTCACAGCTTCATGCCGGTTAAAGAAGCTGTTGAAAACCACAAGGTAAAAGCAAACCGATTTTAATCACATCATTTTAATTCCATTTTTACTGTTCAACAATTTAATTTTCTGATTCCCAAACACAATTCCAGGATCGGGTGAAATCTTCCATCCAGTCTCTCACCAAATATAAATCAGAGATCCAGCAAATGGAGCAGCAACAGAAAGAGAAGATTTCTGGAGTTCTGGTGAGGCTTTTAAGTTTCGATTTCCTGATCTTGTGCAGGTTTGATCCCTGTGACGCGTGTAATAACAGGGCAGCGCAGTGACACAAGTAGTGCTGCTGTCTCCTAGTTCTGGTGAGCGGGTTCGATCCTGACCTCGGGTGCTGCCCGTGTGGTTCACGCCTTCTCCCTGTGACCGCGTCGAATTCCTTCCATGTCCCCAATACACGCTGGTTCAATGGTCAATCGGGGACTGTAAAATTATCCCTGGGACAGTGGATGGTGGATGGATCAATAGGAATTAAAGGGCAGATGAAAAGGAAAGCAGGGTATTGTATTGGGGGTAGAGGATTAATGGGTAATAAGATGACCCTCTCGACATTTCAGAAGCATTTAGACAAACTATTGAATTGTCAAAGCAAATAAAAATGCACAGGACAAATGTTACGGTCAAGGTCGTGAGGAAACACAATCAGTGACATGAAATATTGATCTTCCCCTTTCATTTCACAGGAACAGTCACACAACCTTCAGTCCAAGATCACATCCCAGTTTGCTGAACTGCACCAGATTCTCACTGGGAAAGAGCAGCGCGTACTGGCAGATATCCGGGAGGAAGAGAAGAAGATTCTAAATACAATGGAGAAAAAACTTGAAGAGATTGAAGAGAATTTAAATTCCATTGAGGAGGATCTCTTAAAGTTGCAGCAACAGATGGATCAAAAGGACAGTGTGGTGTTTCTGAAGGTGAGGGGTGATACTCCAGTTTGGCGAAGTGAAAGTGCACAGTCACAAAATGGTGGGGGATATTTCTGAGATAAATGCTGCATTACCATATAACCATATAACAACTGCAGCACGGAAACAGGCCCGTTCGGCCCTACCAGTCCACGCCGACCACTCTCTCTGACCTAGTCTCATCTACCTGCTCTCAGACCATAACCCTCCAATCCCCTCTCATCCATATACCTATACAATTTACTCTTAAATAATAAAATCGAGCCTGCCTCCACCACTTCCACCGGAAGCCCATTCCATACAGCCACCACCCTCTGAGTAAAGAAATTACCCCTCATGTTACCCCTAAACTTTTGTCCCTCAATTCTAAAGTTATGTCCCCTTGTTGGAATCTTCCCCACTCTCAAGGGGAAAAGCCACGTCAACTCTGTCCTTCCCTCTTAAAATTTAAAAAACCTCTATCAAGTCCCCCCTCAACCTTCTACGCTCCAAAGAATAAAGACCCAACCTGTTCAACCTCTCTCTGTAGCTTAAGTGCTGAAACCCAGGCAACATTCTAGTAAATCTCCTCTAATACCCTCTCCATTTTGTCGACATCCTTCCTATAATTGGGCCACTAATTGAGAACTGGGTAAATGCTCCGTCTGTTCCAGAGCTGTGCTGCTGTTGTTCCCAAACTAAATGGCCTCCCGTATAATCTGCGGGATCTCTGCACTGCCTGCGGTCTCCTTGGGATGAGTTACTGTGATCCTGTCACTGAGATAGCGAATGTTTGAAATTTCCCCGAAAAGATGGAAAATCTCCACGAAATCAAAAGATCATGTGGAAAGTTTGTCCTTTGTTCCTCTTTAGTGGGAAAGAATTACGCGGCATTAAACCGATCTGTTGAAGGCTTGCTCTCAGATACACTTCATCAAGTCTTGTGATTTACCCACCTTAACATGCCTTGAGATCACCAGCACTTAAGGGGAGCTATCCTATCCTAATTATCCCTTTGCTCTTAAAGGAACCTATTATCCCCCTAGTTATTATTTTGCTATTAATACACTTGTAGGATCTCTCGGGCAATATCCAATATTTGTCTCTGTGACGATGACAATAAATGCTGGGCAATGGAACATTTCTGGGGCTTGTTGTGATTTGTGTGAAACTCCTGCTGTCGGGATGTGGACGTCCCGTCTCAGTCTGCTCAGATTTGTGTTTTATTTCTTGCAGGAGGAAGCTGGGAGGAAGAGGAGGTAGGACATGCTCTTGACTGAAATACTGCATGTTTGTGTGTATCAGCTCAAAGAAATTGTTGAGGCTCAGTTTATAACCAGCTGCTGAATATTTGCAGGGTTAGTGATGAAGATAAAGCACTCACAGTGACAGACGGTGCCTTGCCGATTGAAAAATTCCATCAACACTTTTTGATGAACACGCTGTGGAGAGAAACATCTGCCATTAAGCGAGGTAAAACCTGTTCAGTTTCCCCTCTTTTGTTTATAATGCCTTTTAGTAACACAGATGCAAACATTGCCGAGAGAAATTGTATTCGCCTCTACACCTCCGATGGCAGCTATCTCTCTGCCACCCAGTGCCTGAAAACGTTGCCGTTCAAGAACATTTTAGACTTTCCCTTCACAACTTAAACCGATGCCCACGAAGTTTAGAAAACTGCATCTCCCATTCCTCAGTCCGTTGGCCCAGTTCATTACGATCAGTTTAATCTTAGACAACCTTCTTCACTCTCCACCATGTCTCATGAATTTTAGTCTCATCCACAGACCTGCTTGCCATGCCACCCACATACACGTCATTTATCTAATCATTTGTATGATTAGGGACCAACAGTTGACTCAGCATTGAGCATTGTGGTACACCACTTGCGACAGGCTTCCAGTCTGAAAAACAACTCTGCCTCCCACCTTCCGGCCACATTTTTCCCCACTCGCTAACTACCCTGGATTCCATACGTTCCAGCCTTCCTGATCAACCTACCATAGAGGTTGCTGCTATCAAATTGCTAATCATACCTCCGACATTCACATCCAAGCCTTAGAAATATCACATAAACAGCAGTGAACATCTGAAATGTTCTGCCCTAGGAGGTAGTGATAGGTCAGATTATTGGAATAGGCTAAGTGAACACAGATGGATATAACATATAACATATAACAAGTACAGCATGGAAACAGGCCTGTCCGGCCCTACCAGTCCACGCCGACCATTCTCCCTGACCTAGTCTCATCTACCTGCACTCAGACCATAACCCTCCAATTCCCTCCTATCCATATACCTATCCAATTTACTCTTAAATAATAAAATCGAGCCAGCCTCCACCACTTCCACCGGAAGCCCATTCCATACAGCCACAACCCTCTGAGTAAAGAAATTCCCCCTCATGTTACCCCTAAACCTTTGTCCCTCAATTCTGAAGCTATGTCCCCTTGTTGGAATCTTCCCCACTCTCAAAGGGAAAAGCCTACCCACGTCAACTCTGTCCGTCCCTCTCAAAATTTTAAAAACCTCTATCAAGTCCCCCCTCAACCTTCTACGCTCCAAAGAATAAAGACCCAACCTGTTCAACCTCTCTCTGTAGCTTAAGTGCTGAAACCCAGGCAACATTCTAGTAAATCTCCTCTGTACCCTCTCCATTTTGTCGACATAATTTTGCGACCAGAACTGCACACCATACTCCAGATTCGGCCTCACCAATGCCCTGTACAATTTCAACATTACATCCCAACTTCTATACTCGATGCTCTGATTTATAAAGGCAAGCATACCAAACGCCTTCTTCACCACCCTATCCACATGAGATTCCACCTTCAGGGAACAATGCACAGTTATTCCCAGATCCCTCTGTTCCACTGCATTCCTCAATTCCCTACCATTTACCCTGTCCGTCCTATTTTGATTTGTCCTACCAAAATGCAGCACCTCACACTTATCAGCATTAAACTCCATCTGCCATCTTTCAGCCCACCCTTCCAAAAGGCCCAAGTCTCTCTGTAGACTTTGAAAATCTACCTCACTATCAACTACTCCACCTATCTTAGTATCATCTGCATATTTACTAATCCAATTTGCCACACCATCATCCAGATCATTAATGTAAATGACAAACAACAGTGGACCCAACACAGATCCTTGGGGCACTCCACTAGACACTGGCCTCCAACCTGACATACAATTGTCAACCGTTACCCTCTGGTATCTCCCATTCAGCCATTGTTGAATCCATCTTGCAACCTCACTATTAATACCCAACGATTTAACCTTCTTAATCAACCTTCCATGTGGAACCTTGTCAAATGCCTTACTGAAGTCCATATAGACAACATCCACAGCCTTGCCCTTATCAATTTCCCTGGTAACCTCTTCAAAAAATTCAAGAAGATTAGTCAAACATGACCTTCCAGGCACAAATCCATGTTGACTGTTTCTAATCAGGCCTTGATTATCCAAATAATTATATATATTGTCCCTAAGTATCTTTTCCATTAATTTTCCCACCACAGACGTCAAACTAATAGGTCTATAATTGCTAGGTTTACTTTTAGAACCTTTTTTAAACAAAGGCACAACATGCGCAATGCGCCAATCTTCCGGCACCATCCCTGTTTCTAATGACGTTTGAAATATTTCCGTCATAGCCCCTGCTATTTCTGCACTAACTTCCCTCAATGTCCTAGGGAATATCCTATCAGGACCTGGAGACTTATCCACTTTTATATTCTTCAAAAGTGTCCGTACCTCCTCTTCTTTAATCCTCCTAATTTCCATCACTACTCTACTTGTTTCGCTTACCTCACATAATTCAATATCCTTCTCCTCGGTAAATACCGAAGAAAAGAAATTGTTTAATATCTCCCCCATTTCTTCCGGCTCAGCACATAGCTGTCCACTCTGACTCTCTAATGGACCAATTTTATCCCTCACTATCCTTTTGCTATTGACATATCTGTAGAACCCCTTGGGGTTTACTTTTACATTACTTGCCAAAGCAGCCTCATATCTTTTTTTCGCTTTTCTAATTTCCTTTTTAAGATTCCTTTTACATTCTTTATATTCCTCAAGAACCTCATTTACTCCCTGCCACTTATATTTATTGTATATCTCCCTCTTTTTCCGAACCAAGTGTCCAATTTCCCTGGAAAACCATGGCTCTTTCAAATTATTATTCTTTCCTTTCCACCAAACAGGGACATAAAGACTCTGTACTCTCAAAATGTCACCTTTAAATATCCTCCATTTCTCTATTATATCCTTTTCATAAAACAACAATTTCCATTTCACTCCTTTTAAATCCTTTCTCATCTCCTCAAAATTAGCCTTTCTCCAATCCAAAATCTCAACCCTTGGTCCAGATTTGACCTTCTCCATAATGATGTTGAAACTAATGGCATTATGATCACTAGACCCAAAGTGCTCCTCAACACATACCTCCGTCACCTGACCCATCTCATTTCCTAACAGGAGGTCCAACACTGCCCCTTCTCTGGTAGGCACCTCTACGTATTGCTGCAAAAAACTATCCTGCACACATTTTACAAACTCCAAACCATCCAGCCCTTTAACAGAATGTGATTCCCAGTCTATATACGGAAAATTGAAATCACCCACAATCACCACTCTGTGCTTACTACTAATATCTGCTATCTCCTTACATATTTGCTCTTCCAATTCTCGTTCCCTATTTGGCGGTCTATAATACACCCCTATAAGTGTTGCTAAACCTTTCTCATTTCTGAGTTCCACCCAAACAGCCTCCTTAATCGAGCCTTCTAGTCTGTCCTGCCAAAGCACTGCTGTGATATCCTCCCTGACAAGCAATGCAACACCCCCACCTCTTGCCCCTCCGATTCTATCACATCTGAAACAATGAAATCCTGGAATATTTAATTGCCAATCGCAACCCTCCTGCAACCATGTTTCACTGATCGCCACAACATCATACTTCCAGATGTCGATCCAGGCTCTAAGCTCATCCACCTTTCTTACAATGCTCCTAGCATTAAAATATACACATTTAAGGGACCCATCATTTCTTATTCTCAGTTTATTTCTTTTCCCTTCTTTCTCTCCTACATATTGGGTCTGAGTGTTTCCCTTTTCTGCCTCCTACCTCACACACTGCCTATTAGCTATCTGTGTTTGAGTCCCTCCCCCCAACCGTACTAGTTTAAAGTCTCCGCAGTTATTTTAGCAAATCTCCCCGCCAGGATATTGGTTCCCCTCGGGTTCAGATGCAACTCGTCCTTTTTGTACAGGTCATACTTCCCCCAGAAGAGGTCCCAATGATCCAGAAACTTGAAACCCTGCTCCCTGCACCAGTTCCTCAGCCACGTATTTATCCTCCACCTCACTCCATTCCTATTCTCACTATCGCGTGGCACAGGCAGTAAGCCTGAGATTATTACTTTGGAAGTCCTTTTTTTTAACTCTCTTCCTAGCCCCCTGAATTCTCCTTTCAGGACCTCTTCCCTTATCCTACCTATATTGTTGGTACCTATATGTACCACGACCTCTGGCTCCTCTCCCTCCCCTTTCAGGATATCCTGGACACGCTCAGACACATCCCGGACACCGGCACCAGGGAGGCAAACCACCATCCGGGTCTCCCGACTGCGTCCACAGAAACGCCTATCTGACCCCCTCACTATAGAGTCCCCTATTACTACTGCTCTCCTCTTCCTTTCCCTACCCTTCTGAGCAACAGGGCCGGACTCCTTGCCAGAGGCCCGGGCACCGTCGTTGCCCCCAGGTAGGCTGCCCCCCCCAACAGTACTTAAACAGGAGTACTTATTTCCAAGGGGTACAGCCACCGGGGTACTCCCTAGTCCCTGCCTCTGTTCCTTGCCCCCCCTAACAGTGACCCACTTGTCTACCTCCCGTGGTCTAGGAGTGACCACCTCCCTGTAACTCCTATCTATAACCTCCTCACTCTCCCTGATCAGACGGAGGTCATCAATCTGCCGCTCCAGGTTCCTAATACGGTCCCTTCGGAGCCCCATCTCGTCACACCTGGCGCAGATGTGGATGTCTGGAAGACTATCAGACTCCCAGATTCCCCACATCTGACACCCAGAACAAAAAACTGCCCTGGCAGTCATACTCTCCAAACAAAGCCCCGCGCTCGGTTACTAAACCTACCGCCCGGCCGCTACTCCAACCACTCCAACCGCCCACCCAAAAGAACTGAGTGATCTCCTGGGAGAGGCGAAAAACCGGATAAAAAACCCAGGCCAATTTGGGAAAAAATCCCGGGAAATTCCTCTCCGACCCCAAGCTAGGCGATCGAAACTAGTCCGGGAGATCACACAGGTCTTACTCCTTACTATCCCCACACAATCCCCACACAATCCCCACACACTACTTCCCAAGCAACACAGCTAGGTGCTGCTTGCTACTGCTGCTTGCTGCTGCTGCTACTGCTGATTGCTGCTGCTGCTACTGCTGATTGCTGCTGCTGCTACTGCTGAATTCATTGCTTGTTACAACTTCTAACTTGTTAGACTGAAGGATCGAGAAATTGGCGGCTATGGACAACTTGTATAGAACAGGAATTGGTGCCATCTTAGATCAGTCATGATCACATTGAATGGCGGAGTCGGCCTGAGGAGTGGAGCCTACTCCTCCTGCTATTTTCTTGTGATCTTTAGTTTTTTTCATACCTACAGCATGATAAACCTTACACAGAGTTGAATGCGGCAAAGATTGACAATACTTCTCCCTGGGACAATGATTTTGCTGTGCGGGGTGAGATTGGGGAGACTAGGCCTGTGTACTCGAGCGTTTGGGTGTATTAGAGGGGACCTCAGTGAAACACACAGTTCTTACAGGGCTCAGTGGGCTGGATGCAGGGAGTATGGTTCCCCTGTCAGAGGGGTCTGGAGAGCGGGCACTCTCTCAGAATGTGGGCTGCACCATGTAGCACAGAGATAAGGAGACATTACTGCACGCAGAGGCTGGAGAACGACCCTGCACCGGAGGCAGTGGAGACTCAGTCATTCAGTGCTCTTGGAGCTGAGAGCCGTGGTTGTACATTACAGAGTCTGGCCCTTCGGCCCATCGTGTCCATGACCATCTTTTCCCAGCTAAACTAATCGATTGGCCCACATTCCATCGGCATTCTTCTCCACCTCACCTATTTAAATACCGCCAATATATTGATTATATCTCACTCCACCACCTCCACTGTAGCATGTTCCAGATATCACCCACTCTCAGTGTAAATCTATGTACTAAACCTCTCGTTTGTTTGTTTGTTCCTGAACTACAGCCAAAACGGTACACGATAGCATGACGATTTTAAGCCCACCTTACTCACCGTCATCCCTTTGGTGCTCATGGAAGAAGTTTCATTGAAATCAGTGTTATATTTTTTAAGTTATTCACATTTTAAGGTTTAAATCTATCTCCTAGGGACGTAGGGGGAGGGAGGGAGAGAGGGGGGGGTGAGTGAGGGGGGGGGGAGGAGGGGGAGAGGTGGGGAGGAGAGGGTGCTGCACCAATGCAGTAGAGGTTTGGGCCCAACGGATCCACTTGGTCTAGTAAAACCTAAATCTCAGATATACTGTTCAATACTTTGCTCTCAATATAAAACTGCACTCTCGTGATTTGATATCCCTGCATGCGAATAAGGTTTAGATAATTACCCTGCATCCTACTGCAGACTCTGACAACCTTCCCCACTATCCTCAATTTTTGCTTCCTCCCCAAACTTACTAATCACACCTCCCACATTCACATCCAAGCCATGATCATATAACAAGAACAGCAAAGGGGACTCGAGGTAAAAGAGCCGTTAGGAGGCAGTGACCACAATATGATAAGTTTTACTCCACAAATTGAGAGGGAGTAGGGAAAATTGGAAGTGTCAGTATTACAGTATAGCAAAGGGGATTACAGAGGCATGAGGCAGGAGCTGGCCAGAATTCACTGGAAGGAGGCCCTAGCAGGGAAGACGGTGGAACAGCAATGGCAGGTATTCCTGGGAATAATGCAGAAGTTGCAGGATCAATTTATCCCAAAGATTAGGAAAGATTCTAAGGGGAGTAAGAGGCACCCGTGGCTGACAAGGGACGTCAAGGACAGCATAGAAATAAAAGAGAAGAAGTACAACAAAGCAAAGAAGAGTGGGAAGCCAGAGGATTGGGACTCTTTTAAGGAGCAACAGAAGACAACTAAGAAGGCAATACGGGGAGAAAAGATGGGGTACGAGGGTAGAAACATAGAAAATAGGTGCAGGAGTAGGCCATTCGGCCCTTCGAGCCTGCACTGCCATTCAATATGATCATGGCTGATCATCCAACTCAGTATCCTGTACCTGCCTTCACTCCATACCCCTGATCCCTTTAGCCACAAGGGCCACATCTAACTCACTCTTAAATATAGCCAATGAACTGGCCTCTACTACCCTCTGTGGCAGAGATTTCCACAGATCCACCACTCTCTGTGTGAAAACAAATTTTCTCATCTCGGTCCTAAAAGCCTTCCCCCTTATCCTTAAACTGTGACCCCTTGTTCTGGACTTCCTCAACATCGGGAACAATCTACCTGCATCTAACCTGTCCAACCCCTTAAGAATTTTGTAAGTTTCTATAAGATCCTCCCTCAATCTTCTAAATTCCAGCGAGTACAAGCCGAGTCCATCCAGTCTTTCTTCACATGAAAGTCCTGCCATCCCAGGAATCAATCTGGTGAACCTTCTCTGTACTCCCTCTATGGCAAGAATGTCTTTCCTCGGATTAGGAGACCAAAACTGTACGCAATACTCCAGGTGTGCTCTCACCAATGCCCTGTACAACTGCAGCAGAACCTCCCTGGAGTAGTTCCTGAACCTCCCTGCTCCTATACTCAAATCCCCTGGCTATGAATGCCAACATACCATTCGCTTTCTTCACTGCCTGCTGCACCTGCATGCCTACTTTCAATGACTGGTGTACCACGACACCCAGGTCTCGTTGCATCTCCCCTTTTCCTAATCAGCCACCATTCAGATAATAGTCTGCTTTCCTGTTCTTTGCCCACTCACCTAACCTATCCAAGTCACGTTGCAGCCTCCTAGCATCCTCCTCACAGCTAACACTGCCCCCCAGCTTCGTGTCATCCGCAAACTTGGAGATGTTGCATTCAATTCCCTTGTCCAAATCATTAATATATATTGTAAATAGCTGGGGTCCCAGCACTGAGCCTTGCGGTACCCCACTAGTCACTGCCTGCCATTCTGAAAAGGACCTGTTTATTCCTACTCTTTGCTTCCTGTCTGCCAGCCGGTTCTCTATCCACATCAATACTGAACCCACAATACTGTGTGCTTTAAGTTTGCATACTAATCTCCTATGTGGGACCTTGTCGAAGGCCTTCTGGAAGTCCAGATATAACACATCCACTGGTTCACCCTTATCCACTCTACTAGTTACATCCTTGAAAAATTCTATAAGATTCGTCAGACATGATTTACCTTTCATAAATCCATGCTGACTTTGTCCAATGATTTCACCACATTCCAAACGTGCTGCTATCCCATCTTTAATAACTGACTCTAGCATTTTTCCCACGACCAATGTTAGACTAACTGGTCTGTAATTCCCCTTTTTCTCTCTCCCTCCCTTTTTGAAAAGTGGGGTTACATTAGCTACCCTCCAATCCTCAGGAACTACTCCAGAATCTAAAGAGTTTTGAAAAATTATCACTGATGCATCCACTATTTCTGGGGCTACCTCCTTAAGCACTCTGGGATGCAGCGTATCTGGCCCTGGGGATTTATCGGCCTTTAATCCATTCAATTTACCTAACACCACTTCCCGACTAACCTGGATTTCACTCAGTTCCTCCATCTCATTTGACCCCCGGTCCGCTGCTATTTCCGGAAGATTATTTATGTCTTCCTTAGTGAAGATAGAACCAAAGTAGTTATTGAATTGGTCTGCCATGTCCTTGTTCCCCATGATCAATTCACCTGTTTCTGACTGCAAGGAACCTACATTTGTTTTAACTAATCTTTTTCTCTTCACATATCTATAAAAGCTTTTGCAGTCAGTTTTTATGTTCCC
This sequence comes from Rhinoraja longicauda, assembly GCF_053455715.1. Lineage (NCBI taxonomy): Eukaryota > Metazoa > Chordata > Chondrichthyes > Rajiformes > Arhynchobatidae > Rhinoraja > Rhinoraja longicauda. Next base: position 4,529,597 of record NC_135971.1, on the reverse strand, counting down.
TGCCAGTTTTCTTCCATAATCTAATTTCCCTTTCCTAATTAAGCCCTTTGTCCTCCTTTGCTGGACTCTGAATTTCTCCCAGTCCTCTGGTAGGCTGCTTTTTCTTGCTAATTTGTATGCTTCATCTTTTGTTTTGATACTATCCCTAATTTCCCTTGTTAGCCACGGATGCACTACCTTCCCTGATTTATTCTTTTGCCAAACTGGGACGAACAATTGTTGTAGTTCACCCATGTGATCTTTAAATGCCTTCCATTGCATATCCACAATTCACGTCTCATACCCTCAAAGATACCTTTCTTTAAGTTCAGAACCGTTGTTTCTGAATTAACTCTGTCACTCTCCATCCTAATGAAGAACTCAACCATATTATGGTCACTCTTGCCCAAGGGGCCACACACATCAAGACTGCTAACTAACCCTTCCTCATTACTCAATACCCAGTCTAGAATAGCCTGCTCTCTCGTTGGTTCCTCTATATGTTGGCTTAGAAAACTATCCCGTATACATTCCAAGAAATCCTCTTCCTCACCACCTCTGCCAAATTGATTCACCCAATCTATATGTAGATTGAAGTCACCCATTCTAACTGTTTTACCTTTGTTGCACGCATTTCTAATTTCCTGTTGGATGCCATCCCCAACTCTACTACTACTGTTAGGCGGCCTGTACACAACTCCCACTAGCGTTTTCTGCCCCTTAGTGTTTCGCAGCTCTACCCATATCGATTCCACATCCTCCAAGCTAATGTCCTGCCTTTCTATTGCGTTAATCTCCTCTCTAACCAGCAACGCTACCCCACCTCCTTTTCCTTTCTCTCTATCCCTCCTGAATATTGAATATCCCTGGATGTTCAGCTCCCAGCCTTGGTCACCCTGGAGCCAATTCTCCGTAATCCCAACTATATCATATTCATTAATAACTATCTGCACATTCAACTCATCCACCTTATTATGAATGCTCCTTGCATTGAGACACAAAGCCTTCAGGCTTGTCTTTACAACACTCTTACCCCTTATACAATTATGTTGAAAAGTGGCCCTTTTTGATTTTTGCCCTGGATTTGTCTGCCTGCCACTTTTAATTTTCACCTTGCTACCTATTGCTTCTACCCTCATTTTACACCCCTCTGTCTCTCTGCTCATGCTCCCATCCCCCTGCCACATTAGTTTAAATCCTCCCCGACAGCACTAGCAAACACTCCCCCAGGGACATTGGTTCCATTCCAGTTCAGGTGCAGACTGTCCTGTTTGTACTGGTCCCACCTCCCCCAGAACTGGTTCCAATGTCCTAGAAATTTGAATCCCTCCCCCTTGCACCATTTTTCAAGCCACGTATTCATCTGAAATATCTTCCTATTCCTACTCTGACTAGCACGTGGCACTGGTAGTAATCCAGAGATTATTACCTTTGAGGTCCTACTTTTAAGTTTATCTCCTAGCTCCCTAAATTCACCTTGTAGGACCTCATCCCGTTTTTTACCTATATCTTTGTTGCCAATGTGCACCACGACAACTGGCTGTTCACCCTCCCGCTCCTGAATGTTCTGCAGCCGCTCAGAGACATCCCTGACCCTTGCACCAGGGAGGCAACATACCATCCCGGAGTCTCGTTTGCGACCGCAGAAACGCCTAACTATTCCCCTTACAATTGAATCCTCTATTACTATAGCCCTTCCACTCTTTTTCCTCCCCTCCTTTGCCGCAGAGCCATGGTGCCATGAACCTGGCTGCTACTGCCTTCCCCTGATGAGCCATTTCCCCCAACAGTATCCAAAATGGTATATCTGTTTAGGAGTGAGATGACCGCAGGGGACTCCTGCACTACCTGCCTACTGCTACGCTGGCTAGTGGCCACCCGTTACCTTTCTGTCCGCTTAACTTTTACCTGCGGTGTGGTCAACTCACTGTACGTGCTATTCACGACCTTCTCAGCATCGTGGATGCTCCAGTATGAATCCAACAGCAGCTGCAACCGTTCAATACGGTCTGCCAGGAGCTGCAGCTGGACACACTTCCTGCACACGTAGTCATCAGGGACACCGACAATTTCCCTGATCTCCCACGTGTTGCATGATGAGCACTGCACTCCATGTTAAACTAGCCAATAATATAAAGGAGGATAGTTTTTTTTAGGTATGTAAAGAGGAAAAAAATAGTCAAGTCAAATGTGGGTCCCTTGAAGACAGAAGCAGGGGAATTTATTATGGGGAACAAGGAAATGGCAGACGAGTTGAACCGGTACTATGGATCTGTCTTCACTAAGGAAGATACAAGCAATCTCCCAGATATTCTAGTGGCAAGAGATCCTAGGGTGACGGAGGAACTGAAGGAAATCCACATTAGGCAGGAAATGGTGTTGGGTAGACTGATTGGACTGAAGGCTGATAAATCCCCAGGGCCTGATGGTCTGCATCCCAGGGTACTTCAGGAGGTGGCGCTAGAAATTGTGGGCACATTGGTGATCATTTTCCAATGTTCTATAGATTCAGGATCAGTTCCTGTGGATTGGAGGGTAGCTAATGTTGTCCCACTTTTTAAGAAAGGAGGGAGAAAACGGGAAATTATAGACCAGTTAGTCTGACATCAGTGGTGGGGAAGATGCTGGAGTCAATTATAAAAGACGAAATTGCGGAGCATTTGGATAGTAGTAACAGGATCGTTCCCGAGTCAGCATGGATTTACAAAGGGGAAATCATGCTTGACTAATCTTCTGGAATTCTTTGAGGATGTAACTAGGAAAATTGACAGGAGAGAGCCGGTGGAATTGGTGTACCTCGACTTTCAGAAAGCCTTCGACAAGGTTCCACATAGGAGATTAGTGGGCAAAATTAGATTTTTAGATTTAGAGATACAGCGCGTAAACAGGCCTTTCGGCCCACCGGGTCCGCGCCGTCCATCGATCCCCGCACATTAACACTATCCTACACACACTAGGGACAATTTAAAAAAAACCATTTACCCAGTCAATTAACCTACATACCTGTACGTCTTTGGAGTGTGGGAGGAAACCGAAGGTCTCGGAGAAAACCCACGCAGGTCACGGGGAGAACGTACAAACTCCGTACAGACGGCGCCAGTAGTCAGGGTCGAACCTGAGTCTCCGGCGCTGCATTCGCTGTAAGGCAGCAACTCTACCGCTGCGCCACCGTGCGGCCCATGAGAACATGGTATTCTGTCCAACACCCGATCATTCAACCTCTGCATCCTTCCATGGTCCAAGTCACCCCTCCCTCTCTCTCACCCTCCACTATAAGAAACAGGGGCAGGTCATCTGGCCCCTCGTGTCTGCCCCCTTTCACTGTGATCATGACGACCCCACCACGCACCTCTACCTCCTCTTTAACAACCTCAAATTACCGCTAACCTCAATATCCTCTTGCTCCGATCTGCCTCCATATGTGAGTAGCCTCCCCCCCTCCCTTCGTTTCTCCTTCACCACCGCAATCTCCCAATCCTCCTCACTCTCCGCACTCGTCCTTCCCGTCCACCCTCCCCCACCTCACGAAATTCCCCTCTCCATCCCCGGATAAAAACTCCGGGAGAGATGTCTGTTGTCCACCCGATGTGGTTGTGGGTGAAACCCCGGGCAGGGTTTCAGTTGTCCGCCCGCCTGTGCCCGAGGCCGAGCGGCCTCTCCCCCGGTCCCGGGGCCGCGCTGCCCGAGTCTCCCCCCGACCCCCGGGGACTCTCTGATTCTCTGCTTCTCCCCCCAGTCTCCGTCACCCTGGATGTGGAAACAGCGCATGCGCAGCTCGAGGTGTCTGAGGATCGGAAGAGGGTGAGATGGACCGGGCCCCGGAGGAGTCTCCCTGACACCGGGAAGAGGTTTACACACCGGGCGTGTGTGCTGGGATCGGAGGGATTCACATCGGGGAGACATTACTGGGAGGTGGAGATGGGGGGGAGTCGGGTCTGGAGTCTGGGAGTCGCCGCAGAGTCTGTGGAGAGGAAGGGACTGGTCACACTGACCCCGGAGACTGGAGTCTGGATCATCAGGCGGTGGGATGACGAGTTTGATGCAGCCACCTCCCCTCCATCCCGTCTCCCCGCCCGTCCCATCCCCGGGAGGGTGGGAGTTTATCTCAGTTACGAGTCCGGGACAGTTTCATTTTACGACGCGGACACCAAGTCCCATCTCCACACCTTCACTGGGAATAAATTCACGGAGAAACTTTATCCTTTCTTCTGGACTTGGCGTAAAGACCAGTGGCTGAGAATCTGCTCCGGTTCCGCTCCGGGTGTGTAAAAGGGTCGGGTCCCGGGACCGGCGTCAGGAGCGGGGCTCAGGGGCTGTGGGGCAGAAACCCGGTGGACAACAGGTCGGCGCTGAACGGCTCCCATTTAATCCCCAAATTCCGCGTCGTAAAAAACCCCAGTGAGCGCGGAAATAAAACCAGGGGGGATGTAAATGTGGGAAGAGAGAAATAAGCAGCAAGTGGAATCAGAGCTGTCGATCCGTTCATTTTAACGCGCGAACCGCGTCCGGCAACGGAACAGAAATTACTTTTGTGAAAATATTTTTTTAATGTAATGGGATTGGACCCTTCTCGTCAAAAGTCGTTACGGTATTATTAACTCCGTTCAATGACTAGTTCAATGTAATAGATACAGTTCATGTTACTTCAGTGATTTGGAAAATGTATACCACCATTGACACACACGACAAGCTAATTGAAAGATCGCGTTTATTTGAATGATGTGCATTGTTGCTTCCAATACTGTAATTGAAATAAACTCAAAATTACTTGGACTGTACAGATTGCTTTTGAATTCTTTTGAAATCTACTGAACGGGGAGACAGCAGTTTAGTTTGCTTCAGTTTAGATTGGAGATACAGCTCGGAAACAGGCCCCTCGGCCCACCGAGTCCGCACCGCCCAGCGATCCCCACACATTAACACATTAACTCTCTCTCTCTCTCTCTCCCTCTCCCCCTCTCCCCCTCTCCCCGTCTCCCCCTCTCCCTCTCTCCCTCTTTCTCTCTCTCTCTCTCTCTTCCCCCCTCTCTCTCTCTCTCTTCCC